>NC_133660.1:101168748-101222287 GCF_037893015.1 Macrotis lagotis | reverse complement strand
TCCACTCAAGTCTTCTGACTATATGGCTCACTGCTCTCTTTCCCTGGACTATATTTATTCAGTCTGCCAAAGCATAGCCCTTTCATGGACAATTTTTTTTTCAAATATGTCTCATTAAATTACTAGACCCAAAAGGTCACCAGGAATGTGCTCTCCAATAGGACATTGCATAGTCTATGTGCATGGTCACTACTACATGAAGTCCTTTGTATCTAGGTGGAATGGTTCTATAAATGACCCTTAATAAGGTCAGCCTTATTGTTTCCAGAGTCTCAGTCTCTCTAGTCTCATCTTTCCCATTGGGACAATGGTCATTTCCTGATGAGTTTGTCACATAATCTAGTATTATCTTTGTGGCAGCTATATGAAGAAAGCATTGAACTTGGAGTCAAGAAGCTAAGTTCAAATTCAGCATCAAATGCTTAATAGGTGTAAGACTGACCAAGTCATTTAACTTCAACCTCAGTTTCCTTATCTGCAAAATGGGAATAATAAATGGAACTATCACCCAGGGCTGTTGTGAGGATCAAATGAAATAACATTTTTAAAGCACTTTGCAAAATGCAATTATTATAAGGAAGGAAGGGGAGATGGAAAACTAACCTCATCTTTGGGTACAGTTTCTTTTCCAAACTTGGTCAGATATTTTAATTCAACTATTGGCAAAACATATCTCTGCCCACTATGGGTCTAATCTTTTCTTAGAGAGATTTAGTCCTGATTTCCTGAATATTCTCTTCAGCTTTGATCATATCAAGCATTTTTGATTCATCAACTTTTTCTAACATTTTACAGGGAATAGGTCATTGTCTACCTCCTGCAACTATTAATTTTACATTTCCCCAAATCATTCATGTTATCTGGAAAATATAATATCCTTATTTTAGAAGCTTTTTTTCATGTTTCTAAACATGGGGCATTTTTAAAGTTTTAACCTCTATTTTGTTTAAATTCTTATTAAAATTAACCTCAGCAATTTAATAGTGCCAATGCAAACAAATAACATGCAGTACCAGGTAACTCTAAAGCATACACAAAAGCAATTAACATGGAACAGGCAATAGCAATGAAATCAATGTCTTATGCAATTAATCGATAATTTAATCAATAATACAGAATTATGAGCAGTGTCAACTAACAGCAGTCAATGCCAGTGTTGGCAATAAGACATTATCAGACACATTGTTCAGTACATTTGAAATCCTATGAGACATGAGGCCTAGGTCAAAAGAGAAAATAACCAATGGGAAAACAAATATCCAATCTTAGACTGGAAAGAAAAGAGAAAAATTTAAGCTGAGAACAGTCATTGACCTACACTTTACAAAATTATAAAAATAAAAAAAACATGCAATAGTTAAGTATTTGTGTGTAGGAAAAAAGTATCCAACTTCCATGAGGACTCCAGCTTTACTCGGGTACTGAAAGGTAGAAATATGAATGATTTCAAGCTCTTTAGAAGACAACTTAGACTTCACCCTCATCCCCAACCAACCTGACCCGCTCCGTCCCCCTTCCTCTGTATGCATATTAGAATATTAGATCTAGAATCAGGGCATTAGTTCAAATCTGACCCCCATACACTTACTAGCTTTGTGACTCTGGGCAAGTCACTTAAATCAATTTGTTAGTTTAGTATAGGGAGACACTAAATATAAGATAGCATGGATGATACTGAAGGCAATTTATGGAGATGTCAAGGGGACATAGAAACACAAAAATTTATATAGAAGGTTTTATCTTGGCAATGAGAAGGGCCATCTCTTCATCAGAAACAAGAGTGAAGGGAAAACTCTCTTTGAATGATATCTATTTTTCAGTGAAGTACGAGGCAGGGCTTTAGCTGAGAAGTTGTATGGGGCACAGGGGCTTGAAGAGGAATGAGAAGTTCCTAAAGGACAATGGAAAAATGTTTGGTTAGTTTTAAGAACTCTTAAATTCAGTCCAAGACTAAGCAAATAATAAAATTAATGGAGAGGGGGCAATTACATCAACATCTCTTATATTCACAGAATTTTAGTTACAAGGGACCCCAGAGATCATCTGTTACAATTCTTTGTAAATGATGCTTCTAAAGTATTTTAAAGTAGTTTGTTCTCTTGGGCAGGTTAGAGGTCTTATCTGAAATCCTGTTTAAACTATTAATTTGCTTACCAAGTCTTTTCTTTCCCTATAAACAGTGCAAAGATCAGCTTTAGTCCTGTCTTTTTCTGAACGATCCGAGATTCCAAGTTATTAGACTCCCAAAGGATAAAATTTTTATGATACTAACAAAAGTTTTCTTCTGAAAAATATGAATTTATTGGATGCCACATGTGCTTATATCACAAATCAGCCTTTGCTGGTTAGAATACTAAAGCAGTCTCTTTTCTTCTGGAACTCTCATTCATCTAGAACAGCTCTGAACCTAAGTTTAAAAAAATGCTTCTGGCCAGAGAGAAATGATGTGCCAAAGATCCCTAATACCTTAGAGATCATCTACCCCAGCATCATTTCACAAATTCTCCTTTTCAAGCACTATATATCTAGCTAAGCTAGTCTATTAGATGTTCCCCCAATTTGACAAGCCATTCCTCATCATATTTGCCAGACTCATGCTTAGAATGCTTTCCTTTCTCTTCTCTGTTGGTTAATATCTTTCTTTTCCTTCAAGGTTCAACACAGAGGATACTTCTTCCTTGAAGTCTTTAATTACTCAATCAATCAACAAACATCTCAAGTGTTTACTATGTGCCAGGACCTATACATGGTCCTGAAAATACAAAGCTACTGTTCCTGACTACAAGGAATTACATTATATTAAGGGAGACAACAAAAAGAACAACAACGACGACAATAACTATATTTTGATAGGATTTTAAGGTTTGTAAAGTCTATTCTATGTGCTAACTCATTTAATCCTCACAACAATCCTTTGAGGTATTATTATTATTATATTATTATTATTTATTATTAGTTTATAGATGACAAAATTATGGCACACAGAAGTTAAATGACTTGCTCAGGGTCACACATCTAGGTATTTAAGGCAGGATACAAACTCATGCCTTACTGACTCCAAGCCTTGAGCTCTTCCCATTATCCTCAAATAATCCAGTTTCTTCCCTACTCCTCACTAATATTTGATATTTTCCTGTCTACTGACTATTTTGTAATACCTATAAAAACTCTCATATCTCTCTTGTCCTCAAATCATCCTCATATGATCTATCCATCTTTGCTATCATCTCATATCTATTTTCAATGAGGTCCCTCACTTCCTTTCTTCTAACTTTCTTCTTAGCTCCCTATAGTCTTCATCTTTCAATTGAAACTATACTCACAAAAATTACCAATAATATCTTAATTGACAAATTGAATGGGATTTTATTAGGCCTCCTTCTTGATCCCATCAAAGCCTTTGACATGGTCAGTATCACCCTCTTCTAGATATTCTTTTCTCTCGAGTTTTTCAAGACACTGCTCTCTCCTGCTCCACAATCAATCTGTCCAACAGTGCCTTCTCAGTCTCCTTTTCTGGATTTTTCTCCTCCTCCAACTCTGGAACTATGACTATCCTATCCTCCCAACCCTCTTTCTTCTCTTCACCTTGTGTATTATTTTGTTTGGTGTTCTTATACATTTCCTCGCATTCAATTATCTCTATGCTAATGACAAGCAGATCTATCTCTCAAGTCCTCACTTCTCTCCTAAGCTCCAGTGTTGCATCTTTAACCCTCTATTGAATATCTCAAATTGGATAGACAATTGACATCTTAAACTCAACATGTCCAAAACTGTACTCATCATTTTTCCTCCCTATTCCCCAAACCTTCCTCTCTTTCTAATTTCCCTATTCCTTTTAAGGACAACCCAGCTTACAATTTTGATGTCATACTCAATACCTCACTATTTCTTAACTATTCCCATTTTCCAAGTTATTGGCAAATGATTTCATTTCTAAATTTCTAGTACCTATTTTTCTCATCTGGCATCTCTACACTATTTAACAGTTTTCTGGTTAATCTCCCTGACTCAAATTTCTTACCACTCTAGTCCATCCTCTACTAAGTTCTCACAAAAGGCTTTCCTAGAGATCAAATCTACACACATTGCCTTCACATCAATTCAAAAAGCCCAAGTGACTCCTTATTACCTCCAGTATTGAATGTATTTAATATATCACAAACCTCCAGCCTGAAATAACCAGTAGAGGGGGGCAGCCAGGTGGTGCAGTGAATAGAGTACTGGCCCTGGAGTCAGGAGGACCTTAAGTTCAAATCCAGTCTCAGACACTTAATAATTACCTAGCTGCATGACCTTGGGCAAGTCAATTAACCCCATTACCTTGCAAAAAAAAATCCAGATAACCAGTAGGATGCAAATTACTTGAGGTAAGGGTTATGCCATTTTTCATCTTTTTATATTCCAAATCTACCATTGATCCTTAAATAAGATAGGGAGTTATAATAATGTTGAGTTTGTTCAATTTAATAATTGCACATGAAATAATGTGATTTGTTCAGGGATATTTTGGAGTCCACCAAACAGTCCCAAGAACCTGATTATTAAATTTTCAACAAGGGCTATTAAACCTTGGAAATCGGCAAATGCTGTGAATTAGGTCTTGTTATTATTGATTTTCCACACTTCAAAAGATGGTAATAAAGATTAAACTTAAATGTGTGTCAGATTTTTTTAGAGCCAGTTGTTAAACATTTGCAATATATATATATGTATATTTGTATTTTTTACTTCTTTTACAGAATGAATGAGAAGCACTCTCATGTGCTGGGGAGCCACAAAAAAGTCAAAGCTTGTTTGATTATTTTTAAAACATGACAGGAAATAGAGAGGATAGAGATGGTTCAAAAAAGATAAGAGAAGCAGCAGGGAATAGGATACTAACAAGTATGCAGATAATTGGAAAATGATAACAAGTAACAATGAGGAAAAAATTGGTTGTGAATAACCAAAAAGAAACCTGGAATCAAAGAGTATCCTAAAAGAAAATAATCTCATGGTACCATCTAAATTATTCCGCCATACCAAAAGTATAACTAGACTAATCATGTTTTATTTGCATTGTAAAAAGTAAGAACCTGGTGGGTAGGAACTGTTGTCATTTTTTTTTTAGAATTGCTAGGACCACACAAGGCATCTGACAAATATTAGCCATGTAACAAATACTTACTAAATGGAATTGTACTTTCCTCTTGTATAGGTCCTGTAATTGTCAATACAACTATTCTTTTCCCATCCTACAAATGAGAACTGGTATGTTGTAATGGTATAAGTGAAACACTAAAAGTCCAGTAGAAAGTCTCTGGAGAAAATTCCCTATGAAAAAAACTTAGACAACAGGACAGGTTATGATGTACACTGGAGGATGTAATGTCCCCACCAACAAGAGCAAAGATTCATCAAATTATTGACATGAAAATGATGAAACAGAGACTCAGAAGCTGAGTAATTTACCCACAAACACACGATTCAAGCATTTGTGAAAGTAGAAGCTAAGCCTTGAATCCAAGTTTCTATAAGTCCACTGCTAATGAACACGACACTTATCGTCTTTAGGGGTAAGTGAGGAAGCTTATATTAAGCTTCTGTCTTTTAAAAGGATCTGTGCTAAGTGCTCTACAAATTAACACTAATCTCATTTGATCTTCCCAACAACTCTGGGAGATAGGGGCCATTTTTATTCCCATTTACAGTTGAAGAAACTGATACAAACAGTAGTTGAGTGACTTATTCAGGCTCACACAGCTAATAAAAGTCTGAAGGAGATTTGAACAAAGGTCTTACTGATTCCAGGCTCAATACTCTCTCTATTGTACCACCTACAACAGCTAGCATTCCTGTGGGCATATTTTTGTGGAAAAACATGCTAAGTATTACTTCATTTAATAACTCTTCAGTAATAACAGTGCAGTTAAAAAAATTATATCTATCTGATGACCTGAAGTCATAAATTCATTATACTATTTACTAATCTGGGAAACTAATAATGCAACTTGGAAGATTTTCATCAAAATTCAGATAATTGATGTTGAGGATCATCCAAAGACTCATGGTGTATGTGAAAAGGCAAAGCATCAATATAAAAAAAATAGTAACAATAATATTTATATAGCATCTACAATGTGTCAGACACTGTGCAATGCCGTTATTTCTCCTTACAGCAGCTTAGGAAGGTCATTGATGCTATTATCTTCTATTTTATAATAGTACTTACTGACAGGTACTGGAACTGGGATGGAGTCAGGAAGATCTGAGTTCAAATATGGTCCCAGATCCTTAATTGCTAGATGACCCTGAACTGAGCAAATTACTTAACCTCAATGTCTTCAAATGTAAAATGAAGATAATAATATTATTACCTTGCTCAAGGTTGTTGTTAGGATCAAATGAGATATTAATTGTAAAAAGGACTTAACCCAATACCCAGAATACAATAAATACTAAATAAATTTATTCCTTTCCTTCTCCTATTCGTTAACATATTATCAGTTATACAGAAGACAATGTCGGAACTATCACCATCTTTTGTATGTCCATTAATACTATATGACCAGGGGAGGAAAAAAAACTACAATGGGCATCTCCTGGTGTTCTCAAGAGAGGACATAAGAAAGTCCTCCACCTTGTACAATGTATACACTGTGGTTAATTTATGAGAAGACGTAGACGAGAGTCCCACAAATTGGGTAGGTATGCTTGAGTTTAGGTTCTATATCACTGAGGGAGTGGCCACAAGGATGATATCTTAGGTCCAACTATTGGAATACTAGAACTTCCTTAAAGGAGGAAGCTTTAGTTATCTATCTGAAAAATATGCTCATGACAAAGAGTTAATTTCTTCATAATGCAGAATAAATGATGCATTATTGAATATTCTCAACAGTAGTGAGAAGTTAACTCAGAGGCATTTTAACTATGGCAAGTAATTACAAAATAGAAGAATCCTAAGGTATATTGAAAAGTATTTTATAAACAAAATCATGCAAAATTTCATTTTTACTTTGGGGACAAAAAATCTGTCAAAGACCAAAATCTCAGTGGAGTATAAATATTTTCTTTCCAAATATGAAGAATATCAAATTGACTCCTCCAGGTCAGACAGTGTAGGCAAGGAGATCCCTCCCCCCCAGATAAATGGTGGGTGATAAG
The DNA here is from genome assembly GCF_037893015.1 of Macrotis lagotis. Lineage (NCBI taxonomy): Eukaryota > Metazoa > Chordata > Mammalia > Peramelemorphia > Peramelidae > Macrotis > Macrotis lagotis. The sequence continues at coordinate 101,215,135 of NC_133660.1, read as the reverse complement.
ATTTTAAAATACAAATTGACACCCAATTATACAACTTCTTTATTTATAATGTTCTCTATTGTCTCCCTATTAAACATGAGCTGTTGATATGCCTAAAGTATTTCCTTTTCATTATTAAATTTCTCATTAAAATAATTAGCATCTTAAAAATCACAACCCACATGGGCCAATTGATCATTTCTCAATCCTCCTTCCCTAATCCAATTAGGTAAACTTTAGCTTAATCAAATTAGTAAATGAATTGTTTTTAAAAAAACTCCCTTCTGTTGCTTAATTGTTGAATTTAGGACTTAGAGTCATAGAACTGCAGAATATTTGAGCTGAATGGGGATGCATAGTACCATTGAGTACATTGAGTGGATAAGAATACTACTATTAGAGAAACACTGAGTTCAGACACTTGCTAGCTATGTGACTAAGCAAATTTCTTTATTGAGCCTCAGTTTCTTATCTGTTAATTGAGGATAATTAGAATGACACTTGCTCAGAGTTGCATGTAGAAAGTACCTTATAAATCTTAAAAGTGCTACAAATAAATGAAGATTATTGTTAAACAGATGGGGAAATAGAAAGCCCAACAAAGTTATATGACTTAGTCAGTACTATAAAGTAAGTCAGTGGCAGAGTTTAGAACCTATTTCTCTTGATTCCTGTCCTTTTCTTACCTTCATTAGATTTTTTTAAATAGCTCTTTTGCTCTTTATGAAATGCAGCATGACATACTGCCAAAAGAGTTAGCCTCAGGGTCAGTAAGACTTGATTTCAAGTCCCACTTGGGACATTTACTGATTGTGGGGACCCTGTTCAAATTCCTTAATCTCTCGGGGCCCCAAAGCTATTCTCTCAGATTAGAAATTTCAGAGCAATAGTTGAAATGCATTAGTAGAATGAGTTTCCTCACTAGGAACTCCCTAAAGGGATGAAATTGCAGGTCTAGTCACAGTTTTAAAAGAAAAAAAAATGATATTTATATCTAGTGAGCAAAGCCAAAGTCTGTTTCTAAAGCCTTGTTCTAAGGACCTCTCACCACTTCAAAATACATTAAATACCTCTACTGACAGGAAGATTCCATGCTGCCTTGAAGTCTGAAAGTTTAATGCTTTTTCCCTCCACACATCACACATGTTTCCTAATGAATGTGACATCTTGAATTTTTATTATAAGGTGTGGGGGGGGGACCAACCTCATATTTGACTTAGTTTTTCATGATGGATTTTCCAAATTTTCAGAAAGCTAACTTTCCTTAGATGGAGCAGACTCTAACAGAGCTCTACACAGAGGAACTATTAAATATGGATAAAAAGGAATAATCTTGTAAACATGAATCATTTCCCTGGCATCCTCTGTTCCTAACATCTATGAAATCAACAGGAAGGGCGGTAAGTATAGTACCTCTTGGGCTACCATCCTATACCACTCTTTGACAAGGAAGGAAAGTTTCAGACCTATTGAAAACCCTAGTGGTATTTTTTCTTCAATTTATTAATGCTGTGTTTGCTTAATATGTAGAGCCGTGTTTTCTGATGAGTGTTGTATTAAATTATGAATTTGTTTGGGGGGTAATTAACCTCTGCCACAGTGCTCGTTGGCATTTTACATTTAGGCATGTCATATTTCAACCAGCACTTTTGGGGATCATAGTACAGCTGATACAGTAATGGAACCCACTATGATTGGGAACATGCAAAATACACCGTGGATGAATGGACTGTCTGTGCCTTAAGGCATATGAAAGGATGACTGAGGGGGAAAAGTCTATGTACAAAAACAAGGCAACTGGAAATTGAGTCTTTTTGTGGCCAGCATACATGTATATTTATTCTCATCTATTTGTTTTAATTAAAGCCTTTAATCTTGAGCTGATGTACTATTCAACTAATATTGTTGGGTTTTGGTAATAAAAATGACACCTGATTATTATCAGCTTATAATTGATAGACTCAAATTATTCATTATTATAAAATTAGATGTTTCACTGCTGAAGGAAAAACAAAATCAGGACATGGTAATGAGTGAATGCTAAATGTGAATTATCTTGTATTATGATCATTTAATACAGCTTACAACCAACTGGCCTAGGTTTAGAAATAGCTTGTTAAAAGTTGCTCACCCAGAAAGCACGTTAATCACCCATGGTTTTCACCTTTTCTTTTACTCCTGGGATATATATATATACCACCTTTCCTGCATGTTCATCTGAAATTTTCTCTTCCAATTTATCATTCACATAAATATATATTCACATTCTCTCTTCTCTGGCTAATAGCAGGGGAAAGTGTGACAGGGCAACAATGATCATTCCTCTCTGGTCTATCCATCATTCTCTAATTTGTTTGCTCATCTATTAAGTGGGAAACAAAAGGCAAAAGAGAGGCAGTTCTAAAAGACTGCTAGGTTTCTTCTATTTCTATGTCAATGATCCTAGCACCTTCCCTATCTTGGAGGAGGTTGGAAATACCACTCTTTCCTCACTGATGGTGTGGCAGGATTGCCAGGATGATTCTAGAAACTAGGAGCTTAATACAATCTCCCTTATTGCTCAGAACCTTTTAAAAGGTACCTTAAAAGATCCTCTCGATGGTTGGACTGAGTTTTGTTAGTTGATAAGAGAGTCACACTCCAGCTCACTTGAGTCAACCCTCCCAGGTCATTGTTGACTTGGACTAAAGCTGAACCAAACAGGTCAGTTAAGTCCATGTCAGTCACTAGGAAACAGTGTCAGAAGTGTGCCATCCCTCTAAGTTAAAGCAATAGGATCTTTTCAATAGTGTAAGGTCAATCACTGGAGAATCCAAGGAGTTCCTGAATTCTTAGAAAGAGAATTAAGATTACTTTGGAAATCTGTAATTTCTGGAGTTGACCTAGCTCATCCCTGAATCAGAGTTCCATTTTTATAATGAGAGCATATTGAACCTAAAGTCACCTGTGGCTTCAGTCTCCCTTTCCAAGTTTACTACAGATTGCTCCATACACTACTTTATGGTCTAACCAGTCTGACCTCTGTGCTGTTCCTAAAGCATTATGGTCTTTTCCCTTGTTTGATCACAGTCTTTATCTCATGCCGGGAATTTACACCATCCTTACCCCTACTTTTTAGTGCTCCAGATGCACCACCTCCCTCCAAATCCAAATTATTTTGTATTCATTCTGTATGTTTTATATATTTACTTCTACTTGCACATGTTATGTTATCTGACAGAATATGAGATCCATGAGGACAGACATTATGCCATTTTCATATTTATTCCCCAAATCCAATACAGCACATTTTAAGTACTAAGTAAATGATCATTATTAATTAATTGATTAGTATTCAAGTGTGTCAGTTTATATAAATAAAATATTCTGGTTTTTTTTTATTTAGTCAACTTCATTCAGCAAACATTTCTTAAGCAGTGAATTTATGACATGGAATAAAATCCTAGAAATTGCCCTCAGGAATCTTATATTTGATACAAGGCAGAATAGGAAATTTCAAAGAATATAAAAATATCACGCAATATGAAGTTTAAGGAAGGAAAAATCATTTTCAGTTGGATATTAGGGAAGATTCCACAGATGTGACATCGTAACTGAGTCTTAAATGAAGAAAAAGGTTTCATTCAAGGATAAGGAGGCAGTATTTTCTAGTAATGGGGAGGGGTGGTCATCAAAGGAAAATCATAAGTTGTGGAGGGGTAAAATGAGCTTCTGGAATGACTTGACTAGTTCAGCTTTGGGCAGGATGTAGAATGCAAGAAGGAGAATGGTATAGAAAAAAACTAGAAAGGGAAGACGTGGACAGATTATGGAGGTCCTTGAATGCCTTAGTAAATCAAAATTAAAATTTTCCATTCAAATCTTATTTTGATAATTACTCCCTGTTTAGCCAAATCAGGACTTCATCATTAAAAAAATTTATTCTAATAGAATTGGTCTCATATGTTAAGGTTTTCACAGAGCTTTATATTTGTTATATATATGGTTTGTCCACATAAGACTAAAGTAATTTTAGAAATTAGGGAACAGAGATTGAAAGTAAGTGACCTGCTCAGATTCACACAACTAATTGATTGGTGGTTAGTTCTTGTGCATTATTGAAGAAGAACAAAATGATATCACTATGTTAGAGACAAATGATAGTATGTTCAGACCAATACAAATTCAGAATGCTCTGCCACAAGTTAGGTACAAAAAGTACTTGGGAATACCTGGGATTTCCTTTGAGCTGATTTGATTCTGCCTTGCTCAAAGAGTACAGCACCCTCTCTGATGAGGGCACCACAGCCATACTGAGCAGTCTTGTGCCAGTTCTCCCAAACTGGACAATCAATTCTAAAGTTCTTATGAGAGACCTTCAGGATATCCCTATATAGCTTCTTCTGTGCCCCACTTTGTGAGCATTTACCCTGTGTGAATTCTTCATAAAAGTCTTTTTTGGCAAGTGTTTGTTTGACATTCTAAGAAAGTGGCCAGTACATCATAGTTGCACTCTCTGTAGTAATGTTGGAATGCTAAGCAGTTTAGTTCAAGAAAGGACCTCAGTGTCTGGCATCTTATCCTTCAGGTGATCTTCCAAATCTTCCCAAGACAATTTAAATAGAAGCAAATCAGTTTCCTAACATGGCGCTGGTGGATTGTCCAGATTTCACAGGCATATAGCACTGAGGTCAGCATAACAAGCAATTTGGTAGTTGGTCTAACACCGCTTCTCTCCCACACTTTCTTTTGGAACCTCCCAAATATGGAACTAGCTCTGACAATGCGTGTGTCAACTTCATTATCAATGTGTACCTCTCTGCCAAGATAAGTATCCCTAGTATTCAAAACTTCTCCTCATTTGCTGTAATTAATGATTCTGCATATGGATGGTGTGGTACTGGATAATGGAGCACCTATGTTTTCTTGGTGTGTTGTTAGGCCAAAATTAGCCTTAGTGAATTGATCCATACTTTGTTTGCATCTTACCTTATGAGGATGTATTGAGTTCACAATCATCTGAAAATAGAAGATCATGTACCATATTCCTTCCATTTTGTTTGGTATCTGATGCAGGATTGAAATCAGGTCAGACTGACTCCAAACCAAGTGGTCAATCATCACAAACTAAAAAAAAAGAGAAATGATAGATGATAGATGGAGGGACAGCTAGGTGGTACAGTTGATAGAGCACCAGCCTTGGAGTCAGGAGTACCTGGGTTCAAATCTGGCCTCAGACACTTAATAATAATTACCTAGCTGTGTGGCCTCGGACAAGCCACTTAACCCTATTTGCCTTGCAAAAAAAATCTAAATAAAAAATAAAAAAGATAGATGGAGAGGTAGGAAGGTGGAGAGGTGGAGAGGTAGATGGGTTTGTTCTTAATTAACTGAAAGATCAAAAATAGCAAAACAAAAAAATTCCTAAAACTCATTCATTCCCATGATTATAAAGATATAATTTACTAAATAAACTCTATAATCAGTAATTTGAGTATTATTTGGGCAGAGCTATCCTAGAAATCAACTTCTTTATATATTTATTTTCTCAGTCTCTGCCTCCATTCTTAGCAGAGGCACCAAGGTATTTTCTTCCTTTGGATTTTTACCTCCTCCATTGTATATCTTTAAGATAGCAGTATTTTATCTTCCCTCTACACTAGACCCTTGAGGCAACCAAAATAATAGAACTTTTCTTCCCCAGCAATCCTGTCTCTCTGCATCACTGAAGCACTTCTCACTTAAGCAACACAGTAGAGTTCAGAAAAAGGATTCCGACTAGAATAGCAAACAAATGGGAAAGAATTTTGTCTAGTCTTAGCACCAATGTTCTTAGTGAATGAGGAGTTCAAGTTTTATTTTTTTTAATGAAAGTTCTCTTTCTGAAAGTTGAACTCTAATTAGCAAGATGGGGTTAGGGATAGGAGCTAATGAAATCTTTGCCCTGGGACAGAAACATAGGGATGGGGGTGGACAAAGATGGTAGAGTGGGTTTCTTCTCTGGAAGTGAACTTCCAATCCAGGGCTTTATCTCCACACCTTACCTCCAAATCCTCTGGAGGGCCAATGCACCCTTTGCAGAACAAGTTTCCCTTCCCCTTCAGCTATTTACTACTTATGTGATCAGTTTCTTCATCTTTAAAATGAGAGTTAGCCTCTGATCTAACAATCAAGGTGTTCTTAACCTTTGGTCAGTCTGGTAATGTCTATGAAGTCCTTCTCAGAGCAATGTTTTTAAATACACAAAATATATAAGACTACCAAAATAATTATGATGGAATTCAGTAATCACAATCTTTTTTAAAAAAAGTTTATGGACTCAAGGTCAAGAAGTCTTGAGAAATGAGTTGGTCAATGCTTCACCCACTCCTCATTTTCCATCCTGGGATCAAAAATAGTTATACTGCTTTTTGTGCCATTGTACATCCCTAACCTTTATTAGGCTATCCTTGCCCTATATTCCTCCTTACCCCAAATTAATTTGCCTCAGACATAGTTCTCTTTAGCTTTGGTTCTACCTCAAAAATCTTGCTATAAGAACACAGACCTAATTCCACTATTGAAAAGAGTTGGGGAGAGAAATGTTCTTTTAATTATTCCATGCCTACACAGGAAAATAGTGCTTCTTCTCCAATGATGAATATGAAAAGGTCACTTATTGATTGTTGTACTTCATGATTCAGAAATGCATCATTAGGGACTGTTATTCTTTGCTTATTGGCTTTAAATGTGAAGGATAAAAAAAAACCGTTCTGGCTTTCCATCTCTAATTAAGCATGCCCCTCAACCCTAACCACCCACCTGCCATTTTGAAGTAATTAAAAGAAAAAGAGAGAAAGAATGGAAGGATTTTTCAGAGTTAGACACCTTCTCTGAAATGGAAGACTGGTATGGCACAATAAAATAAGCACTGAACTTGGACTTAAAGGACTTGTTTTTAAATGCTAGATCTGTTCTTTACTACTTGTATAATGATGGAAAACACACTTTCCCCTTTTGGGGGCCTTATTCCATTTTAGAGGAGAGTAGGCTAGAATTTGATGACTTAACTAAAGTCATTGAAAGAACCTTATTTGAACTCACTTTTAGTGATACTTTCTTAATTCCATCACTATTTTAGCAAGATCTTTCCACTCAGTTTTTGATTCTTGATAAAGTCTATGGATTGGGAAAGAACATGTGATTAAAAAGTTAGGGTTAGAAGAGAATTTAGAATCCAAATTATAGACTGAGATGAGAATTATAGATGAGAAAATTGAGGTCTTAATAAATTAAATTGGTCCAGGGATCCATAGTTCATTGGGTGATTATCTTTTTCTAATCCTTTAAATAATATCCCTGATGGGCAACATAGGATAGTGGCAAAAGTGTAGAATTGGGAGTCAGGAAACTTGAGATCAGTGGGGCGGCTAGGTGGCACAGTGGATAGAGCACTGGCCCTGGAGTCAGGAGTACCTGAGTTCAAATCCAGCACCAGACACTTAATAATTATCTAGCTGTGTGGCCTTGGGCAAGTCACTTAACATCATTGCCTTGCAAAAACCTAAAAAAAAAACTTGAGACCAAGTCATAGCTTTATCTGGTACTTACTTATATGACATTGAATGCCCACTTCTTCCACATACTTAATTATATGATACTGGGCAAATACTTGAACTTCTTTGAACAGTTCCTCCTCTGAAAAATGAGAGTAGGTTTACCTTTAAGATTCTTTTTACTACTAAATCTGTCATCCTAGTATTATTAGCTTTTGCTTAAGGATTTTGAGTTATAAAGAATTTACTACTTTTCAATTTTGACCATTCCATTTATAAACAGATCTAATTTCTAATTTTGCACTAAAATTTGTCTCAATTTCACCCAATTTATACTATTTCTGTCTTCTGGAGTCATCCACAAAAAAAATGTAATCTTTCAAGTCTAATTCTCCAAATTTTAAAGATGATAAACATGTCCTATCTGAGTCATTTATGTTTATCATGACATAGTTTCAAGATTCATTACCATTCTGAACTTCCTCTTCTGCATTCAATTTTGTTCAAAAAACTGCGCCTGTAACTGAAGACAAGATTCTCAGGTGTGATCTGACTACCACAAATTACAATGGGACAAAGACCTTCATATCACTGGGCTACACTTTCATTAATGTATTACAAGGTTGACACAAGAGGTAGTATGACATAGTGAATTCAGCTGGCTCTGGAATCAAGAAGATCTGGGTTCAAGTCCTACCTCTGACACAAACTGAATATATAATCCTTGGGAAGTCAATTGATCCCTAAGGATTCTAAGCAACAATTTAAGACAGCAAGTTTCAGAGAAAGTGCCACCTTGTATTGTACAGGGAGTTCTCTCATTTAGAATATTATAGGCCTAGTCCCTCTCTAACTGCATTAGTTATTTTTAATCATCTTGCCTCCTAGAAATAAGCAAAAATTATTATTTTGTTATCTTGCTATTACATTATCAAAAAATCTAAATATAATTCAGTGAACAAGAAATATTGTAAAGATCACTTGCTCCATTCTTATTTTATACACAGAAATAGCAGTGGCAAGAAATTAAGTGACTTGCTCTAAGTTCATAGCTAACTAACCAGTAACAGAACTAAAATGCCCATTCTGTCTTATCTCAAGGGGTTTTTTGGTATTATAGTAATTGAGATTCTCTTGAATGTACTCATAAATAAATGAATGGAAAAGAATTGATTTAACAATTATGAAATGACTATTTGACACTTACTAAACGCAGGAAATATAAATACAAAATCAAAGAGAACACCTGTCCCTAAGGAACTTATTTTCTAATGAAGAAAACACTACACTCTGAGGAGAGATCATCCAGGCGGATAAGACTTGAGTTGGAAAGTTAAGGGGATAGTGATTGGAGTCTTAAGAGAGTAGAAAGAGTAGATTTTAACTTGATTCAGAGATCCAAATAGGGAAGGCATAGGTAAAATAAAATGAAGGATGAATGGATGGGGCTTGCCTGAAATAGCTATCAGAGAGAGGCACTTTCCAGTTAGGATAATGGTAAAAATCTCTGATTTGAGTTTTGAAATGATTAAGGAGAACTTGTAAGAGGGCGGGGGGAAAGATTGGCTGGAACTAGTCACTCATTCTACCTCTGTTTCATCTACTTGAGGAGCCTCTCGCTGATAAAATATTCCAGGGATGAAGCAACCAAGTACTGGAGGCCCACAAAAATAATCAACTCTCCCTTTTGATCATTCTAAGCATATTCAAAGCCCTGTCCACAGCCAAGAGTTGAAATTCCCTGCCTCCCAGGTTTCTATTGACAGAGGGCAAATCAAAAACTTTCTCCAGTTCATTATTTTCCTCATCAAGAAGCAAATATATAAATGAAGAAAGTAAGATTACATTTAATTTTTCCAAGCTCCTGGATAGATTATAATTTAGTGTAGTATTTCCCAACCAGAATGTTTTTGTATCAGTAAAATATCCAAATATTTAACTGAGAACCCATCCACACTCTGTAGGTTCTTGGCAGTTAAGAAAGCAAAGATTAAAATCTTGCAAGAAGAAAGAAGCCAGGGATGAGAGGGGTAGGGTGCAGTATAAAGAAGTTACTTAAAGTTTATAAGTTTAAAGCATAATGTCTTCTGGTAGTTAAAATTTTGCAGTGTAGTAAAAATATACTGTGGACAGATGTTGGTCCTGTTTTACAGAGTCTCTTGCTCTCATTCCTTAGCCCTTCTCCAGATCCTGGGAAAATGTTAATATATATTAACATTTTCCCAGGTTCTGGATATATATATATATATATATATATATATATATATATATATATATATATATATATATTAAGGAAGTTACTGAGAATGAAAACTTTACACATATTTCATAAACCTAAACATCACATCAGATTTCTCTACTGAAAGCAGGGCTGTAACTTGGATGGGGACAATTGTGACTTTTACCCAAGGGATCTGAGAATGGAAATGACCCCAATTTAGAGGATTCTTAGTAAAATTCATCCCTATCCCACAGGTAGAGACAGAGTATCTATGAATCTATACTTGGAATGGTCTATAATGCTCTGTAATGAACTAAGATCAAGTCGATATTTGGGTCCACAGGACAGCTAGGCCAGGGACAGCCATTGCTTCTCCACTGTGGTCTGGAAAGGCCTAGTCTGAATCTAGGCATCTCTTCTTTTCACAGGTCCAAAGAAACTCCAAAAATGGGCAATTTCTCAACCTAGATTGAAAACTAGCAATGAGTAGTAGAATAAGAGAAGGGGAATCAGCATGATAGGTGGCCCCTGAGTGTTGAAACCTCCTTCTTGGAGTTGCTTCATAACCAAGAGGTAGGGTTAAAAGGGACCTTGGTTGTTCATCCTTTTGTCCTGACCTGACCTGGTCTGGGACCTTTCCCTTCAGTTGAAGATAAATAGACTACTAGATAGGTAAAGGGGAGAGTGTCCCAAATCCAAATTACAACCTTCCCATGTAAGATTCTAATATTCATGCCCTCTGTGAAGCTAACAGAGAAGGCTATACTGGTACTAAAATCAGCTCCTACCTTTTTCATCACTAGGAAAAATTTTCCTTTTTATCCAAGTGTTGCAGTTCTATGAATCTTCATGAAGAATCTAAGGTGGTAGGTGATGGTCCATGTTCTGCCCTCCCACACTTGATTGTACAACACACCTCTTTTGTCCAAACATAATACTGCAAGAGGCAGGCACCTATCTATTCTCCTGGATTCAGTAATGTCACCTCCTCGCTCTGACCTCCATTAGTCACACCTCAGCTTATTCTCTTGAACACTCTTCTCTGTGGCTCTGACTATCCTAGAGTCAAATGTAGACCATGCTTCACATTTCCTCCAGTCTTCTATCAGGAAACTTGGGCCTCTTGAGACATCGTGATATCAGTCCTCCTGTGCACAAATAACCTTCTTCCCACCTCTAGCTTTTCACCCCTTGCTCTGGTCACAGTCATCAAATCAATCTTCCTATAATCCACATTAGACTTGTGGTCCAATGGGGCAGATTTGAAGGCCCAAGTTCATTGTAATTTTGTATTTGGAATTGTGGTTATGAAGCATATAAATGGCTTGTGATTATTCCCTCAGAGAGAGAAAAAACTCTTTAACAACGGGGTGGAGGTTTGAGGATCCCAGCTCTGTACTTGGAAAACTCAATCTCTCCTGTGTGGCTCCCACAGCTGTACTGAGGTCTCCTAATGGGAACACTGAGAAACAAGCAAATTCAAAACACAGGCTCAACTGTGGATTTTCTCAAGTAATAAGCTTAGGTCATGCAGTCATGGTATGGGAAAAACCTATATCTAAAAGGTCAAGGTCTCCCATTATGTTCAAACCAACTCAGTCTTCCCATTCCTACTATATCAGACCACTGGGTTCACATGGCCCTGGAAGATATAGTGAGAACAGTTTCTTTGCACAACACCCCCTCACTTTAATCCTAGTTATATGCATGCCAAACCATCATTTGCTTGTTGTCAAAGTCTTCTTCAAGAAAGAAGGACAGGGGGTGACTAGGTGGCACAGTGATTAGAGCACAGACCCTGGCGTCAGGAGTACCTGAGTTCAAATCCGACCTCAGACACTAAATAATTACCTTAGCTGTGTGGCCTTGGGCAAGCCATTTAACTCCATTGCCTTGCAAAAAAAAAAAAAAAACTAAAAAAAAAAGAATGAAAGACAACAAAAATAACAGAATAAAAAAAAGGAGGGACTAGAAATGTTCCCAAAGCAAAGAATGGGAAGACAATGAGGAATAATAGTCACTCCATGTCTATATTTATTTTTCCTTCTGGGATCTAGCCACCCAATCAAGAGTTTACAATTAAAAAAAAAATTACAGAGCATATTTTTGTTTGACCCTTTACTTTCAACTTTTTCTGTCTCTCATAAGAAATGGATTTGTGGAAAAGAAATACCAACCACCACTGTTGAGGTCATGACTATATTTCTGGTCAATTTGGTCTGTGAGGATGCTCCATGGTCTCCATCTCCATGTATTGTCTCTCCTCCATCTAAGAGATTCTTTAAAACCCTGAAATTCTCTCATTCCATTGTGATCCAACCTGGGAAGAAGTATAACTTTTCCAATGTTTTTAGCAAATTAGACCCCCTCATACAGGACAGTTCTGAGAAGAACCAATGCTACCAGAAAGCTTGTACATTCCCAGTGATACTCCAAACTTAAAAACTCCCTTCATGGGTGATCATTTAGCTATATGTGTGATCTCTTCCTATTAGAATATAAGTTATGTAAGGTTAAAGAATGTCTTACTTTTGCATTTGTATATATATATATATATATATATATAGAGAGAGAGAGAGAGAGAGAGAGAGAGAGAGAGAGCCAATTACAAGGTTAATAAATGCTTTTTATTCATTTCATTTATCACTAGTTCCTTCCCTTCACACACACACATATTCACACTTGTTAGTTTTTCATATTTAAATGTTTTCCTTGGAATTCATTCATTCATCATTGCAAAGAAATAGTGATGAGTATCTGGAAAGAGTGAAGATTTGCAGTGGGTGTATGTGTGTAGAATAGTGGTGGGCCTTTTCCTCATGTCACCTTGCCTGTCACTGATGGGGTGGTGGGGGGGGTACTTATTTAGCTCCTAGTTAGTAAAGAAAATTCATTAAAATAGGAAGCTACCTCTCCATATAAGAGAACCCTACCATCTACCTTTTTCCCTCTCCCCTGTTTAAGGTCCTTATTATGACTGTTGTCCAGGAGCAAAATACTCAATAATCTCTTTTCCATCTCTTTCTTCAAATGACTGCAGTACTAAGTACCCAATCAAATACTTGTTGACTAACTAAATATTTTAGTCATCATCACCTTCATTATATTAGAAGCATTAGAGTTTATTTTTTTAAAATCTCACTATGTGGCACAGACCTAAATATATCAATAGTTCTAAGGCGGTGTATTTAAAATAACATCAGTAAGGAGAGAGCAGAAAATAAAAGCAATCAAGCAAGCAGAAAAATGCGGACACATTAAACATTGCCAGAACATTCAGATTGGTTCATTTTAAACAAGAGAATTCAAATATTTAAAACAGGAAATAACTTTTTATTCAATTTGCTTCAACTAGAATTAATTGATGCCAGCCTAACATGTTTAGTGGTTAGTATAAAGAATAAAATGCTAGAACTTGACTCTGAAAGTCAAGTTTAAGTCCCTTCTTAAATTCTGGCAATGGGAAGGTTATTTAAAGTTCCTAGTGCCCCAGGTAATTCTTGAAGACCAAACTTACAAAAATATTCCCAGTGGAGAAACTATAGGTCAAGACTGAAAAAAAGAGAGAGAGAAAGCCTGCCAGGCTCTGGAAATACAAAGACAAAAATATAATAATCTCTGTCCTCTAGGAGCTTACATTATCCCTTGCAGATCATAGAACTCATGCTTTTCATTTTGCAAGTGAAGAAATTGAGATCCAAAGAGTTAAATGAGTGGCCCTATGAATCCAAATATTACTGATATCATTAACTTCATTTTAAAGAAGAGGGAATTAGGGATCAATAAGATTAGAACCTTGTCCATGATCTTAGAACTAATAAGTATAAAAGATGAAATTTGAATTCAGAGCCTCTTCACTCTTGAATCCAGTTCTAGCTACTATGCCAACCCAAAATGAAATCCCAGTCTTCTGACTACAAATTCATTTTTTTCACTATCACTTATGATAATAGTCTAGATAGAGAAACAAGCAATTTAGCTCATAATGAAACTAAAAGTGGAAAATAAAAATGAGCTCCCATTTTGTTTTCCTGATATTCTTATTCAAATCCACTGGTCATAAGGGTCAGATTGTCTTCTTGAGGCAATCAAGGTTAATTCCCATGTAAGTTCCTTGAGGACAAATTAATTGTTCATTCACAATGCTGAGAATGTTATTTGGTACTTAATAAATGCTTAGTGAATGAATGAAAGAAATGAATGAGTAAATGAATATAAAATGAGATGGATATTCATAGGCTATTGAAAAAATTTCAATTACTTAAAGGTAATCCAATTCTAGGCATATGGTTCCTTCTTTCCCCTTTTTATTCCCTCTGCCTCACACATGCTAAGTATGCTGTGTACCTTTAGTAGAAGAAGTAAATTTTGCCTATGAATAATTACTTGGTTAGCCTGAAGCACTTTGATTTAGTACAAATTTTCATCACCCAATATTCTATAATGAAAGAACCCATGCCACATTAGTCAGGAAGTGTGAGAAAGAAAATAAAATCAAGGATCTTCTGAAATCCTGACCTCTGAAATACTTGCCTTTTGTGAACTCATAAATCTTGAGAAATATTGCAATAAATATTTGGGTCCAAAATTAAAAATAAGTAATGTGAAAAGCACTTCCAAAAAAAAAAACTTCCAAAATTAAATTTTTACATTAGATGTTTAACTGGCTGCTGAAACAGAAATTGGAGCTGGTATTTATGGTTTTTGCCTGCACGGAAGGGTTTTGACAGATCATTGAACAAAAAGCTACATCTGCCCAAATAAATTGGCAAATGTAATGCAGTATAAGTAATCTCACAGGCTAAGGAGAGTAAACTCTACACAATGATTTGTCCTAGTTGCTTGTACCAAAATTATGAAGTATTTAAGGGTAATAAAAAAAAAGTCTTTCCTCCTTAACCAGATCTACAATATTGTTCTGTTGTGATACCTTCAATGTATTTTAAAATGTCAAGTGTCTAGAGGCCCTTCAAATGTCCTATAAACAAAAGCTTAAGGGACTAGAAGTAGCAAATGTGTAGAAAACCTTGAAATCCTAAAACTCTTAGAACTCTGTACCAAAAAGGATCACAGATATTATCTAACATAATTCCATTTATCATCAGAATAGGAAACAGAGAATCGGAATGGTAAAGTGATTCAGCCAAAGTTCCATCGTGGGAAAATCAGAGACTGGGATGGGATGTTTGTTGCTTTTTAATTTGTTATGAAGATTGTTTCAATGCAGACTGTAGAAGAGTAAACACAGTATTAAGTATAGGAAGGAATGAAAAAGGATAGAAAGAAAGGAAAGAAGAAAGAAAGAAGGTAAGGAAGGAAGAAAAGAAGGAAGGCAGGAAAGCAGGAAGGAAGGAAGGCAGGAGGGCAGGAGGGGAGGAGGGGACGAGGGTAGGAAGGGGGAGGGGAGGAGGGGAGCAGGGGAGGAAGGAAATACCTGCTATATCCCAGACACTGTGCTAAGCACTTTAAAATTATTATCTTTTTTAATCCTTAGAGCAATGCTGGGAGTCAGATATTATTTATTTATTCTGATTTTATAGTTGAAAAAAGTGGTAGAGAGCAATTAAGTGTTTTGCCTTCTAGGGGAAGGTCTGGTATTTGATAGAACTCCACTGACTTCTTGAGGGATGAGGTTTGATCTATTATTATTCTTTGATAATAGACATATTCTTTACTTATAGGTTTCTTTTAGTATTATCTGATTTAAGTTGTAAATCCCTAAAGAGCTAGAGATTGCATTCATATCACTTTATTTGTATAGTACATCCTATACAATATACAGGAAGCTGATAAATAAATTATCTTTCTTGATTTTAAGGGTCAAGATGATACAAGACAAAAAGGAAGGTGATGAGATAGAGGTCATTTGTGTTCTTTTTTTTTTTCAGGTTTTGCAAGGCAAATGGGGTTAAGTGGCTTGCCCAAAGCCATACAGCTAAGTAATTATTAAGTGTCTGAGACCAGATTTGAACCCAGGTACTCCTGACTCCAGGGCCAGTGCTTTATCCACTGCACCACCTAGCCACCCCCCCCATTTATGTTCAAAGAATGATAAAGTCAGAGAACAGTCAAATTCAGTCAAAATCTATCTGTATATCCATGATTAATAAACATAATAAAGCTTTAACATTTTCTACCATGCTTTTTCATCTAGATTCCAAAGTAGTGAGACACATTATTGCTTTTTAAATTCTCTTTTAATACCACATCATGACATAGGGGTGACCTTGGAATCCTGAAATTTATTTCAGGGATCTCAAGTAATGAAAAATCCGGACCATTGACAAACTGAAACCCTATCATCTGAATATCAGCCTATTTATATTCAAATAGGTCCATTACAAGGTTGGAGACTGGATGATGAAGTTGGGAACTATATCAACTTTTGAATACTGTCTCTTAGTGTCATCAAGTCAGAAGGGTCTTTGTTCTCTATCAACCTCTATTAAAATTATTATCAATATTGTAAGTATTGAAATATCACCTTGCCCTCTAATAATAATATATAATCCCTTTTCATAGCTCACTCATTGAAAGCATATGTAATTTACACATGAATTTATGAGATAGACCATTTTGACTGAATTTCCTGTTTCATTCAAGCAATTGGTTTGTAGGTTTCATGGACTTGATTGTCTAAATTGGTCAAATTCACTTGTAATTTTTGGACACAAACTTATATACACTAACATGTCAAATCATGGCAAAAGCTGGGTTCTTCAAACCTTAAGTTACAAGCTGAATTGTTGATAGTTTAGACTATCAGTTATATCTCATTTTCAGTTCTGATGTCTAATTTCAAAAGAAAGCTACAACTCCCTTGATTTTCATTTGCAGGGATCAAGTATTTCTATCAAGGGCCAGTAATATGCATTTCTTATTGGAATCTTGAAAAACTAATCAAAATTACTATGAATTGAAAAGGAAATATGAAAAAGAAAACCATGTAGATCTAGGTTAGATACTACTAAGACAAACAAGAAATGATTAATGTGTCTGTGTGGAGAGTAGAATTGGCTTTCTAATTCAGGGTCCTTTCTTCTCTCTTCTCCTTGTTTGAAAGGGCAGAGATGATTCCTTTCCAAGTCTTTCCCATTTCCTCTCTGAGGGGATGATTTGGGGTTTCCTCCAACAGTCATATCTCCTTCCTACCCCTTTTCTTGCTAGTTTTAATAAGCCACACCCTGTTACAACAACTGAGTCACTTTTTTTACCTTATGCAGCAATATTAATGACTCTATAGTTTTTAGCAGACAAAAGGAGTGGGTGGAGTGTTCAAAGAGGATTAGCATCTCTGGTGCTAGGGTGTGCAGAACCCTTTTTCAAGGTTGCTCATCCACTTTTGGTGGATGTCCACCTGGGTTTCAGTTCTCACTGGTTCTCCAAGAAATTATAACACACACAGTGGCCACACTTCAGTAAACAGTCTCAGTGGATTGAACCTAGTTGAGCATAACCAACAAATCTTAAACCCATTGGAAGGTATCTACCCTCAAGAATGTGAAGACTTCCTCTGACAGAATAGGTGAATGAGAACAATTTGTTCCATTGGCCATGAAGGCAATTGTAACAGGAGCTGAAGAGTGCTTAGAACTTTTGAGCAGATTCCAAAATACCCCAGTGTATCCCAGGCTATCACCAATCATCTTGATCTTTTCTCTTGCCACTGGATTTATATTACTCTGAAAGAGAGTGAGGTTTACGATTTTGTTTCAATAAAAAATTGAAACAATCATGAAGATTCAGAGCCCCCAGTTAGGAAAATTCCTAACATTCAAGCACTGATTTACTTGAAATTTATATAATCCTATTTTATCTTCCCATTCTCCTTGATGAGAAGTTCTATACTTTCTTTGATCCTGTTTTCTTATAGATAGATAGATAGATTGATAGATAGATAGATATACATATATATGTATATGTGTATGTGTATATATGTACATAATTAAAAATCATCCTTGCTGTTTTTGATGGTCCTAAAAGCCTTAGCTTATTTTGATTTTATTCTTATTTTAGCATTCCTCACACTACAGACTATAAAAGAATTTTGAATTCATCTTTCATTACTTACCCTTGATTCTATCTTCTACATGTCTTTAAAGCATGTTCGTCCTCAGATTTGTACCAGCTCATATGTTTAGACAGATAACTCATCTCTTTATTCCTCATCAAAATTATTTTTCTCTCTATAGTTTCATAAATTTATTCTTGTTTCACCATAACTTCTAGGCTTCCCCTGTACAATTGAAGATCATCTATGTTTTCTATGAACACTTTGTTTTTCTCCAGAAATCTTGGGGAAATGCCAGTTTCTCTGTACCTTTCCTCTTTTTATCTACCAGAAATAGTAAACCTGAATAGCCATTTCCCCCCAAGGTTCTCGTTATTTCTACTTTGGTATCTAGTTCTTCCATGTTAGCAAGATTCAGATCCAGGATAGCAATATTATCCTTTCTTGCTTCTTCCACCTTTTTGAAGGATGAAATTATCATGAAGGCAAGTAAGAATTATTCAGCTATTGAGTTTTTGGCAGAGACAGAACTCTAACAGATGCCTAGATAATTGAAGTTTCCCATCAATAGTATATCACAGTTCTATACCAGAATTGTGATCTATTTTCCTAAACTCCTATATTTGCTCTTTTTGTTCAGATAGTCTAAAATATATCTGTTATCTGTATCATTTTTCCCTTCCTTAAATTTCATTCAAATGCTTTCAAACATTTTCCCCCTCCAGTATCTCTATTCATATGAGAATATCTTCTTAATATGCAATATAATTCTATTCCTTAACCTCCTTAAAATATTTTATTTCATTTGAATAATGATTTGGCTCTTCCAGAGCCAAAATCCAGTCATAGGGGATTTTTACAAGTCTCCATGTTACTTATAAGATCAAATTTGTTACTTTGTTTTAGCAAGAATATTTTATCTTTCTTACAACCCATACCTTCTATATGAAACCTTGGAAAATATTACTGTCATAGGATTTTTGTCTTCTATGAAATTTCTCACATCTCTACTGTTAGTTTTATTCTAAACTTCAGACCTCCATTTCTCCCTACTTGATATCTCTATCTGTGTTATCATGTACAAATTCAACCTGTATTATTGGGGCTGGAAAGGTCATTTTGTAAATGACTTTAAAAGAAGTATTCATACTTTATCCTCAAAGCAATTAGAAGCCACTGAATTCTTTGAGTACAGGAGTGACATGATTAAGCTTAGACTCAAGGAAAATCACTTTGGCATCTCTATGGATGATAAGTTGATATGGGGAGAGATTTGAAGTAAGGAGACCAACTAGAAGGCTGTTACAATAGTCCATGTAAGAGGTGATGAAGTGAACTAGAATAGTGGTCAGGTCAATGTACAGAAGGGGATAGATTTAAGAAAGGCTATTGAGAAAGAAACGATATGGCAGCTTAATGGCTATATGAAGTTGACAGAGTAAGTAGGATTACAAAACATTTCTAGTATGGGTGACTAGAAGGATAAATGATTGGAAAGATGGTCAGAAATAAAAAAAAGTTTGGAAGATGTGTAGGGTTTTTACCCAAGTCAAGTGAAATTATACATTTAGGGAATCATGTTCCCCAAGAATGGACTGGTCTCCCAAAAGGAGACACTCCACAAAGGGAGACATTCCTTCAACTGAGGAGACAGTGAGATTTTAAAGGGTAAAGATGAAGTAATCAAGGACACAGATTGAGGGCATAGCTCAGAGAGCAAAGATGGGTAATTAAGGACCTGTAGATGAGGGATGTAGTACAGAAACAATCCTTTTAGACTGGAGCAGTGATTTATTGTCTTTTGATAGGAGCTTGTTTTGTGTCTGGGGGCAAGGAATTTACATTCCTTGACAGGAAGATTTACGAACTTCACTGAGATTTAGTTACCACATCATTTCCCCCCTCAAAGAGTAGGAACCCAAATTCATTTGGGGAACAAAGACAAAATTCTCATCTTCTGTAACTGCTTCAGGCTAACAAGAATAATAGAGATGCCTGCCTCACTGGGCCTCTTCCTGGAGAAGGAGATGATTTAAATAGAGTAGCTAGATGGTGCAGTGAAAAAAGCACCAGTCCAGGAGTCAGGAGGATCTGAGTTCAGATCCATCCTTAGCTATATGACCTTGGGCAAGTCAATTAAACCTGATTGCCTCCCATCCAGGGCCATCTCCAGTTATCTTGATTCATACCTGGCCACTGGACCCAGATGACTCTGGAGGAGAAAGTTAGGCTGGAAACTTAGCACAGTGCCCCCAATTCACATGCATGTCAAGGCAACACCTGATATCATGGTCTTCCTTGAGAAATAACAATGTGGAATACAGAGGATTCAGGGAAATTCCTAGAGGGTTGTAAACATCCTGGTCCATCATCTGGAACTTAATAAACTCCAATTTAGAGGACACAATCCTAGTGAGCAGATTTAGGGTCCATGGACCAAATATCAAAAGAAGTAAACAGAAAAGATGAATGATGCTTTGACAAAATCAAAGAAGGAAATCCCCTTTGGTAAATAGATCTCAAAAATAAAAGGCACACAAGGGAGGAATGGTAGCAGCAAAGCAAATTCAGATCCATTCCCCTAGAAACATTCTATGAAGTCTTGTCTTCTCAGAGGAAGTATTCAGTTCAAATCATTTGGATATATTTTCATTTTCTTCTCTTCTTAAAAAAAATCTTAACACATTTTCTTGCAAACATACAATTGACCAATTATCATGCTAATATACAGAAAACTCCAATAAACCTAGGGGTTTTGTTTATATTTGTCATTGTTCAATTCCCTTGTGAGCTTCCACTAAGAAATCAATAGCAGAACACTTTTATAAACATATGAATTCCAATACAAAAGTGAATTCATTAAAAGTTGTTAGATTAATTTTAGTTTTAACATAAGGTTCAGGGATCACATATATAAATACATTTAATAATCAATCTCAGAACCCTGCATATCAAAAACAAGTAAACTATTTATAATCTTTACCCATGTTTAAAATGAATAAAACCCCTAACTAATAATGGATATTTCTTTAAGCCACTTTCAAAATAGACTACAGACCATTCTTCTTCTTCCAATATAACTAACTGCTGATATTTCTTTAAAGGTATAGGTTTTAAAAGAAACATAAGGTATTTTGTTTTAGACATGACGAATTTGAGATAATTACAAAATATTTAGTTCAAAATTCTAATAGGCAGATGGTGTTGCTATTTTAGAGGTCTGGAAAGAGATTATGTCTTGATATAAAGATCTGAGAATGAAGAAGTAGTATTTGAAGCTATGGGAGTTGAGGACATCATCATTAGCTGAGAAAGGTACAAGACCAAATGTTGTGGTACATTACCTTTGGGATAATGATGTGGATGATATTTAAGCTTAGGAGACAAAGAAGAAGTGGTCAGACTGGTAGGAGGAGAACTTGACTACCTTTCTCCTAGAATGATCCATTCTAAACTGGTTGGGTATGTTATACCTAGGTCCAGAGGTGTGCCTGCTACTTTCAGATAGTTCCACTTTTAATATTGAACATTACTTCTCCAAATTAAGGATTTAGTCAGACCTATTTATACCTCTAATTATTTGGTTGATTATGTCAAGAAAACTATATCTTCTGTGTTTATTTTGATTGGAATGTGAGCAAAAATAGTCCCACTCATCCTGAGATTTGATGATTTTGTGATTCAGTGAGTCAGAGTATTTTTTCCATCCCAGTAGAGAAGCTATTTATATGGCATAACTATTTCTCCTATCTAGGACCTTTCTTTATCTGTCCACTGGGGCCAAGGACTGATGTTTCCTTTAAACAGCAAATGTCTTTATTCAGCCAATTATCCTTTCTATAACTTCAGATAATACTGTTTCTTTCATTACCTTTTTTTAGTCTTTCCTACTTGCAAGTATCATAAAAACTTTTTGAGTTATTCTCAATATCATTTTTACACTTGAGTTTCCTTTAGCTTTATTTTAACAAGTTTTGACCTATTCTCTTCAAGCTTCTCTGACAAGAAGGAAGAGCAGAAGAGTGGAGATGAAAGAATGCTCTATTTGGAGTCACAAAACAAGAGTTCCAAACTTTACTGCACCATGTAATTTTTATATGATCTTGGGTAGGAAATCCTCTCTCTAGGCTTGTTTCCTCACTTATAAAATGAGAAGGGTGGACTAAATGGACACTAGTGTCACTTCCAGTTTTAAATCTAAAATCCTATATAAATGTCCTATTTTCTTTGTTTATGTGTTAAGTATTTTGACAACCACCATCAACAAGTAGATTCATCCTAAGGATGTCTCTGTCTAACACAAGTACTTACTTTCACACTTACTCAATTGTGTCTGAGTCATTTAAAAACAACACCAACAACAGCTACAGAATGAGTCTACCCTTTTCTACTCAACTCAACTCTAATCCTGTGAGGAGGAAATTAGTATCTAGAAGACTCTTGCCAATGGAACTCAGTTCTTCCATGTTCTCTTAAACTGGAAATCTATTCAGGGGATAGACAGTGTATCTCAAATGCAAGGACTTGCTTGGCAAAGTTCAGTGAGTCTCACTTCCAAAAGGAACCCAAATTAAAATAAGGTTCGTGCTTGGTTCCCTTTCTCCCTTTATTAATTAATGATAAAATTTATGAAAGATATTATGATTATGAGTCACAACAATAGAATCACAAATCCTTTAAGCTTTTCATTTTTAAAGAAGCATGATTTTGTTCACTAGCAAAGAAAATAAAAATTCACTATACATATGAAGAAAATACAGCATTTAGTGGGCATTTAGGAAGGTACATTCTTATTCTACAATGTCTAAGTGGAAAACTACTATAAAAATGGACCTCTGAAAAGGTTTTCAATCATGGAAGCATTGCTGGCAGTATTGTAGAATATCTTTCTTACTTTAAAAATTTGAACATCTTTGCTAACTTAAAATTCTCTTAGAATCTCTAGAAGAAATGTAAAGACTTCCCATATACTATCTATCAATTTACTTCTGAGAAGCTACCTGTCTTGGATCTTTGTCATCTAGGTAGAAGAATAAAAGATGACGGAAAAGCAGACATTTTCTATATGCAGCAGAAATCTGCACTGACCTTTAGAATAAAATCAGGAAATATCATCAGCCCAACAATATCCAGAGAAACCAAATCAACATTTCTTCAATGGATTGAACCTGCTGCTTTTCAGTTCTCTTTACATCACAAATCACCATTGGAAAAATTATGGGCCTCCCCCAGGGAGATCTGAAAACATTTCTGAGAGGGACTGTGAAATTAAATAGCACTTACATGACATTAAAAAACAAAACAATTTTGACCTAACTGAATCAGTCATTTGAACTCTCTCAAAAGAAAAAAAATAAAAGATTTTATCATCATAGGAGGCATTTTGTGAGGCTGCTTACACACAGACACTACAGAAAGTACTTATTACCCAGCTTTCTATAAATTAGAATACCTTCTCTACAGGTAGCTTGGATTTGAGGGGATTTTTTGTTGACAAGAAAAAATATAGGTAAAGAAAATTTTAGAAGTTAAAGGCAAGAAGTTTAGTGGAATTCAATTGTAAGGTAGAAATCATTGAATTTAGCAGTGAGTAAACTTGATTAGGAGTTCCAACTCTGCCACTAATTAGACCCTGAGTAAGCCATTTGACCTCTCTGTGCCTCAGTCTTCCCTCATGTAATATGGGGAAAACAATACATGTTATAGATCCTTGATAACAGACTGTTGAAAGAAACCAAGGAGATATGTAAAGCATTGCTGTTGTGAAGTGTTATACAAATATGAACTATTATTCATACAATTTATTTTTAAATATGTGGCATAAATTCCCATACATATATGAAATCAATTCTTAATGGAATATAGCAATAGAAGGGAGTTATAGTACAGATGACATATGAGTAGATAATGTATTATTTATATTTGACTTTGAAAGGTAAAATACTAATTGTACACTAAAATTATTTTATATAGATATGTAGATATATAGAAAAGCAAGATATATATTATATATAAATATTTATGGATCAACATAGATATATATGGATAGATA
Organism: Macrotis lagotis; assembly: GCF_037893015.1. Lineage (NCBI taxonomy): Eukaryota > Metazoa > Chordata > Mammalia > Peramelemorphia > Peramelidae > Macrotis > Macrotis lagotis. Next base: position 101,191,358 of record NC_133660.1, on the reverse strand, counting down.
CATATATACTTATGTGAGTTATTCTGATATTTCAAAACTCATGAAGCTCTGTAAACTTTGTCTTTGTGGCATTTTATGAGTTCTGCCTTTCAAAACAGTCTATCTGCAAGGCTCTGATCTTCCAGTCATGCTACCAAACTTTTCCCTTTGACCTCACCTCTAAAGACAGCTTATGAGGCTTAAACCTCATTTTACAGATGAGGAAAGCTGAGACCCAAAGAATTTATGAGACTTTGCCCAAGCCACCTGGCAAATAGATAAAGTTATAATTCAAACCCCAGTCCTTTGATGAAATCTAAGTCACTATATCATTTTGGGTTGTACAGACACAGGTTGAAACATTGTGACTCAATATACTTTTTTTTTCTTTTTACAGTGAAAGAGGAACTGTATCCAGTCTAATATAACAGAAGAAATTGGGGTACAAATCTAACCAAGTTGCCTCAGTAACACTGGTCCAAGCCTAAATGAACAACAAGTATTTATTGAATTGAATTGACTGCACATGCCCTAAAAAAGTCAGGTCAGACATTCTGCCTATTTCTATAAACATGGGCTAGTTGATTTCTCAGCAGGGATATACTTGGCCAGCTCTTCTTTACCCGACAAGTCACCACATGAAGCCATGTTACAGCTTTCTCCCAGCTCTGTGAGAAGACTTCAGATTGAGGTCAAGCTTGATTTGGATCTGTATTTTTTCTTGTTGGGATGGTATTAAAAAAAACCAATTCTATAATAGAATTCACTCCATTTCAAAACCTCAGGTCTTTATTTACTCTTCCCAATATTAAATATGTTTTGAACCTTCTCAGGCACAGAAATTATAACACATTATAACAACCAAAGAGTACAGCAAGAACACAATTAAAGCAGAGCCATGAGAGAAATTACCAAAATGTTCGGTTGTTTGTGATAAGAAAATAATTGCTGATTTCTCAAGTTGCCCAATTTGGCCGCCTGCAGAACTCCTCATCACCTGGTCTTTGCTGACCCTTATTAAAAGAGCACAGTAAAAGGCTGCAGTAGCAGAAGCAATAACAACCAGAAGGCCATAATAGATGAAGGAAATGAAAGGATTTTGAACAATAGTAAATGATGGTGTCTATAGACTGAAAAGCAAAAGGTGGGGTGGAGGGAATAGCAACCATCATTTCCCTCACAACATCATCAGCAAGATAAATAATGGTTAGGAAAGAAACATACCATCGCCTTTCATGCTTGCAATGGTTGCTATTGACAATGTTGTTCTTTGTGGTTGTCAATAGGATTGAAAGGCTGGGTGCATGACTAGTGAGCAAGTCCTCCTATGAGCAAAATCAAAATCTACCCTTCCCTCAAGAAACAAAAGGGTATTATTGTAAAGAATGGGATATTTGGAATCCCCAAACCTGGGTTTGAGTCCCTAGTACTACTACTAAACATGTAATCATAAACTAGCTAGTTTTTGAACTTTCACTCTCTAAAATAAGGAGATGAGTACATTTCTAAATCTGTTTAGTATAATGGATATAAATGCTATATCCATTTTTGGTGTGAGGTTTTGCTCCCTGATTGTGAGACTCTGGTCACCATATTCAGTGATCTGGTTTCTTTATTGTTGCTTTCCTGCTAGTGATGTTTTGAAATTGTTGCATTTCTTCAGTTCCCCATGATAGTATTCCAGTGAGTCATATTTTCTTAGAATTAAAAGCAGAATATAACCCTCCAAATCATATACCAGGGGTAGTACCCTAGGGCATCTTTCTCAGATTACTAGGCTCTTAGTCTCAGCTACCTACCTTGTGTTGCAAAAAAACCTGGATCCTACTTTTCTCATATTGCTGCTACAATTGAGAAGCAGGAATCTCATGAGAGAAGCAGCAAATGCCAAGAAAATAACATACTATCTTTCTCTGCACTCCAAGCAAGTCAGCACCTACCCTATATAGTTCATTTGGACCCAGACTGGCGTCATGATGGAAAAAAAAAGTGACAATATTTGACCTTGACTCTTCTCTGGTTGTAAGTTACACACTTTAAGTAGCTGCATTAACTTTTTTTTTCAGGGCCACTAAGGTGCAGTCATTTATTACATTTTAACCTTGTGACCCGAAATAATGGGGCTTTGAAAGTGCCTCCCTTGGAGCCATGAAAGTCACTTTGGCCCCAAGAGGACCACAAATGATAGTTTCCACAAAACACTGGCTAGACAAAGTCTCCACATAGATGTAGTGAAGGGACAACTTCAGGGTGGATATTAATCTTCCTCATATCACTCTCTCTCTCTCTCTCTCTCTCTCACACACACACACACACACACACACACACACGGACACACATAGAAAGATGACAGCACCCTCAGTCATAACAGAGTATAGGGGACTGTTTTAGAGCAACAAATTAAGTCCAGTTTCTTCAATTTAGGGGTGAGGAAACTGAGGTCCAGAGGGGTGAAGTCATTGTCCTTAGGTCCAATAGTTAGTTGTTTAGGAACATAATAGGGAGTAGGATTCAGATCTCTTCAGTTGAAGGCTTGTGATTTCTCCTATTACTATCTCAAATTGCCTCTGAATTACTGAAATAGAGTTTCTGTAACAGTCACTATTATTTGGCACCCCCAAAAGCATATCAGCTTTAAGTATATGATGTTGCAGTAAATCTGGAAGTAAATGAATAGCCAAATATGGAAAGTCCCATTTATTAATGTAGTAATGAAACCACCAGTCTTTAAGATTTTTTCCTTCCTTAGGAATCACTGCAAATGAAATCAGGTTATGACTAATAGCTCAAAAAGTTCAAGAGCCTCAGAGAACATTTTTTCCCCTCAAACTAAACCCAGTGTTAAAGTTAAACCAACTCCAAATGGGGCAAGTGATATAGCATTCCCTTCCTGTATGAACAACTAATTCCTGTACAGCAGTCCTTATTACTTGAGCAGTCAATTTGACTTGGGCTTCAAAGGCCATTAGAACCTCAAAATAATGTTTTTCAATCCACACTCTCTTAGACATTTAAGTCTGCCTGGGTATTCTGCTTTCTGACCAGACTCAGGCCTATTGTTCTGAGATTTGCAGCTTTGCATTGAGGAGACTGGACAGGCACAAATATTCCAACTGAAATGAATGGTCAAATAATCTCACTCCCTACCCTCCTCCTTCCATAGACAGTTTCAAATAAAATACTTCTCTTTCAACCCCACACTGAATGAATGTGAAAAGGAAGTGGATGCCGAGCAATATTAATCAGAAGAGAATTCATAGCACTGCTTACCCAATATTTATTTCATGGAGAGAAGAAATAATGTCTTAGACTTGCAGATCTATAGATGACAGACTGAAATCTCTGATAAGGATTTATTGTGCAGCCAAACATAAGACAAGGAGTAGACTTTTTTAATAAAAATAGTCTGATGTTGTCCTTCTTATGGCCAATTCAAATTTGGCAATAATCTTCCAGGATATTGTACCTCAGAGGAGCATGTTTCTCCCTGTTATCACAGTGCCTAGATTGCTAACATGTCCCAAGTTTTACAGAATCACATGAATTTAACTTACTTTACTTTTTCATCCTGAATCCTCTTATCTCCACCATGAACAAAATGAGATAGAACCTGATGAAAAGAGAACAAAAATTCAACAAAGCAGATGGGTAAATGGAGATGAAGCACAGTAAGAGAGGGCCTTAGGGAAGCCATTTGTTGTCATTGTTGTTGTTAGGCAAGTAGCTTTTTTATTTCCCTCCTGACTTAAAGAGCTTGGCTGATCTACCTCCAGTGATCTGATTCGGTTTATCTTGATTACATTTGTTCCTAATCTGTTTTTGTGTTTGCCACAGATTCACCATATCTATTGAGAATTAATTTGCCTCTCTTTCTCTGCACCTTTCCCCAAAGAGTTCATTTGTCAAGCAATCTAAATTCTCTCTTCCATCAAGAAGACTTTTCATTTTCTAAACATTTCTCGTTCTATGTCCATGCCAACAAATGTCACATTTGACATGGGAGGGAAAATCCCATTGCTTTAATAAGTTTCTGGTTAGAATGCAGTAAACAACTGTACTTGTTAATGTCCTCTCTACACACCTATGAGACACATGCACCAAGGTATTCATTCCCTTTGGTCCCTTTGGGACCCAAATACCCCATAAAGAAAAGTCACTACAGAATGAGGACATTTAAAAGTGGCAAGGACTAATGTTCAGTCAAGAGAAAATAAAACAAGAATATTTTATCCTATATTAATACAACAGGCAGTCAATTAAAATTTAATCTCCTCATAAAAAGTCTACTCAGGTAACTTTCCCCTACCGATGAAGTAAAATCTGCCATCTGGCTTATCAGTTCCAAAGCTATCACTTCTGCTTTATATAGTTTATTGCATGACCTAAATCCTTAGTAAAGGAAAAAAGATTCTCTGATATTGACCTATGTTCAGTTGGATGATTTGAACCTTATGCTAGGAGGCAGTGTGGGATAATAGAAAGATCCTTTGAATCTCTAGGCAGAGCAAATAGATTTCCTTCCTAGCTTTTACCCATCTTGTGATTTTAGGCAAAGTCACTTTTTTTTCTCTAGGTGATATCTTCCTTGTCCATACAATAAAGAGGACAGAGTATGGGATTTAGTGTTGAACTGTTCTTCAATGGGTCATCTAGTGCAGGAAATAGGACCAGAAAGCTTAAAGTGACTTGCTCGACTTTTCCAAAGTCCTTTTTGGCTCTGAATCCTCTGCTCAGAGATTTTTTATTTCAATAGTCCTTGGTGAATTAGCCCAGTGGAGGCTATTCTTTGTTCCTGTATGATTTCAGGAACCTTACTGTGAATAAATACACTTTAACTGCTCAATTCCCCCCTTCACGGCTTCTTGGAACACAACACACCTTTCAGAAAGGAGAAAACTCTTCCTTTTTAGCCCTCCTAGGCTTTTGGCCAAGTCTAATAAAAATAAAAGCTAACATTTATTTACTGCTTGAGCTTTGTAAAGCACTTTATATATGTTATTTTATTTTCTTCACAACAACCCTTTGAGGTAGGCACTATTTTATCCCCCATTTTAGAGATGAGGTAACTGAGGTACAGAATGATTAAGTACCCAAGGTCCTACAACTAGAAAGGTCTTCTGAACTCTAACCTTAATATTCTGTCTACTGTGTCATACTATCTTCTCAGATAAAGTACATCTTCCACCGAAACACTTCTGCCAATGGGATTTTTGGGATTTTGACCCTTTGAGAAGTACAGCTGCATCACTAGAAAATCATTTCTTTTTGTCAGTGTAACCATCTAATAATGTATGCACTCACATGGTCAAGGTCAGATTAATGTATTTCTTAAATATGTTTGAAGCAAAAAAAAAATCCTTGTTTTTAAAGAATATCCATTCTGGCTTCTATAATAATAACTAGTGCTGTGAATTTTACTAAAATTATTGAAAAGGTTAATGGAATAGTAGACCTCACTTGGATATTAGAGGTAATTTGACAAGGTCTCTAATGGAAAATTATTTAAGTGAATATAATAACAATGGGCTAAATGTGGTTGTGACTGAGTGAAGGGTTTTAGATTTTAAAGAAATCAAGACTAGGAATAAGAAAAAAGAACCAGAAGAAAAATTTGCTTTCTGAGATGAGAGAAAGTTGTTATTGTAAACTCCAGTTTATCTTGAAACTGAAGAAGAAAGCTCACTAAGAATTTTTTTTCCTAGCTAACTGGTGAGTACACAATGATTACAAGTAACAATGTTGATTCTAAGGTGCCTACTGAAATCATTTACAAAAGATTTGTTTTTTTACTTTTTATCTTATTTAATATTTTATTTTTCTCAATTACATGTAAAACCAATTTTAGCATTCCTTTTTTCAAATGTTGAGTTTCAAATCCTTTTCCTCCCCAGCTTCCATTGAGAAGGTTAGCAATTTGAAAAGATTAAATTTTATTGAATGTATTTTTAGGGTTAAGCATTTTTTTCATATTCCAACATTTGGAAAATTAAGAAACCTTGAGTATAATATACTAGGATTCAAAGGATCTTAGAATTAGGGACACTAGGGAACAGTTCCTATTTTAAAGTTGAAGAAACTGGGGGTGGAGCCAAGATGATGACAAGAGAGGATCTTCTCTTAGGTGCTCTCTCTTAAAACTTGTAAGCTAAGGACACTAACTAAATTTTTGAGAGACAGAACACACAGAGAGACCCAGTGAGGCAGTTGTCCAACCCAAGGTAACCTGGAAAAGATCAGAAAGGCTCTGCTCCCTGGGGTTGGAGGGGCGGCCCGCCAGAGGAGTGGCCCCCAGAGCCAAAGGAACTTCAGTCTCCTGGAGGCAGCCCCAGGGGGCTGGGAGCCTCAGCTCACAGCAGCGGGGGTGGGGGTGGGGGTTCCTGACTATACCCTAGATAGCACCGGGCACAACTTGGGGGGATCAGAGGGAGGGACCTCTGCCAGAGCTAGCACTGAAACCCAGCCCTCAGGGCACACAGTGTGCAGTGTGGCCACTGCAGCCCAGATCCAGAAACCAGAAGTAGAAGCTGGTAAGCAGGAGCCCCCAGGACATGAGTGCTGAGCCCAGGGAGGGAGCGGAGAGAGACTGCCAAGCTCTGTCCTCTGTTCCTGGAACAGGACTCTGGGGTTCTGACCATATTCAGATCCTGGTCGCAGTCTAGGACCCCCCCCCATAGAACAGCAGGGCTCCCCCCACCTCAGCCCCCTGGCAGATGGGTGCGCTTATGGTCATTCACAGATCAGGAGGGAGGACAGAGCCTCACACACTGAGATCCTTGTGGGAGTGTCCCACTAATACTCAAAAGCTCAGGAAACACCCCCAAAACCAGGCACAGGCTGGGGAAATGAGTAAGCAGAGAAATAAGAGGCACACCATTGAGAAATGCTTTGCCTGTGATCCCAAGAAGGATTAAAACACTCAATCTGAAGATGAGGAAACACAAGTTCCTGCATCTAAAGACTCCAAGAAAAACATAAATTGGGCTCAGGCTATGACAGAGCTCAAAAAAGACTTTGAAAATCAAGTGAGGGAGATAGAAGAAAAATTGGGGAAAGAGATGAGAGAGATGCAGGGAAAAAAACATGAAAAAGAAATCAGCAGCTTAGTCAAGGAGATCCAAAAAAAATGCTGAAGAAAACAGCATGTTAAAAACCAGCATAGCTCAAATGGATAAAATAGTTCAAAAAGTTATTGAGGAGAAGAATGCTTTAAAAAGCAGAATTGGCCAGATGGAGAAAGAGATAAGAAAGCTCGCTGAGGAAAACAAATCCTTCAGACAAAGAATAAAGTTGAAGAAACTGAGAACTAGAGGGATCAAAGTTTACTCAGATTGCATAGCAATTTAGTAGCTAGCCTCTACATACCCAGTAGAATGTATTAACTTCTAGATGGCTCTGTCCAGAGTATGGGAATACTCAATTAACTTTGTTTAATTTACCAGAGCACCATTCTCTAAATGGAAGTTCAAGTCAGTATGTATGGAGGGAAAGGTGGGTGGGGGCATCAACACTGAAATTGACAACAAGAAGAATGTTTTAGCACTTATTCTGTCCTTTTTTTTTTTGCAGTTTTTTAGTTACATTAATATTGTTTTCCAATTACATACAATGGTAGTTTCTACCAATCAATTTTTTTGCAAGGTTTTGTATTTTAAAATTTTCCCCCTCCCTCCCTTCCCTCCCCCCTCCCACAACAGAAGGCAATCAGATATAGTCTTTACATTTGTTTCCATGATATGCATAGAGCAAAATTGAATGTGGTGAGAGGAAAAACAGATACATAAGGAAAAACAAAAATATTAGAGATAGCAAAATTATATGATACATAAGATAACTTTTTTAAAATTGAAGATGATAATCTTTGTTTGTCATTTAAACTCCACAGTTCCATGGTATTCCCCAAAAAGGAACCCCTAAAATTATCTCTGATTATTGCAATGATGGAGTCGCAGCCAATGGCTACTTGGATTCTGTTCTGCCTATGACAGGTACTTGGGAAAGCATGGGTGGAAATAAAACAAAAATTTATTAAAAAGGTTACAAGACATAGGAAGGGTGTGTGTGTGTGTGTGTGTGTGTGTGTGTGTGTGTGTGAGAGAGAGAGAGAGAGAGAGAGAGAGAGAGAGAGAGAGAGAGAGAGAGAGAGAGAGAGAGAGAGAGAGAGAGAGAGAAGAACAGCCAAAAGCAGTATTGGCTGGACCAATATCAGAGAAGACTGAGGTGGCTCTGAACTATAGTCCAGCTCAGGTTTTTATGTCTTGACTCTCTCATCCAGAGGGCAAAAGGAAAACTCTCTTTTTCTTACTAGCAGGAATTAGGTAAAAGGAAAAGAGATCAGTATACAAACTTTACATTAAACAATGAATCAATGGTACTTTAAGCATGGGGAGGATTTCCACCCAAGATTACAATTATTTCTGTTACAATCTTAATTCTCTATTTCAAGTCAATTTGTATCTCAAGGGTCAATTTACATTCTTTCTGTTACATTAAAATTCTCTTCATCTTCCCCTGCATCAAAGTCAAGTCCTTCAAGGTTGATCATCATTCCATGTTGTTGTTAAGGTGTATAATCTTCTGAATCTGCTCGTTTCAACTCAGTATCAATTCAAGCAAATCTTTTCAGGCTTTTCTGAAATCTCTTCCCTAATTATATCTTATACAACAATGGTGTTTTACCACATTTATATATCACAGTTTGTTTAGCCATTACCCAATTGACAAGCAGCCCCTCAATTTCCAGTTCTTTGCCATTTTATAAAGAGTTGTGGGATTTTTACACTTTTTTCCAGATCTCTTTAGGAATCAGACCCAGTAGTAGTATTACTGGATCAAAGGGAAGCATGTTTTTTAGTGCCCTTTGGGCATAATTCCAAATTATTCTCCAGAAAGGTTGGATCAACTCACAACTCCACCAACAATTCATCAGTGTCCCAATTTTCCCACATCCCAAAACAACAGCTATGATTTTTCCTTTCTAGTCATACTGGCCAATCTGAGAGGTGTGAGGTAGTACCTCAGAGATATTTTAATTTGCATTTCTCTAATCAATAATGATTTAGAGAAATTTTTCATGACTATAGATAGCTTTGATTTCCTCATATGAAAATTGCCTTTGCATATGGTTTGACCATTTGTCAACTGGGAAATGACTTTTTTTATATAAATTTGACTCAATTCTCTATATATTTTAGAAATAAGCCCTTTGTCAGACATACTAGTTGTAAAAATTGTTTCCCAATTTGCTACATTTCTTTTGAGCTTGGTTACAGTGGTTTTGTTTGTACAAAAACTTCTTAATTTAATCTAATCAAAATTAATCAGTTTGCTTTTTATAATCTCTCTATCTCTTCCTTGGTCATAAACTGCTCCCTTTTCCATAGATCTGACAGGTAATTTATTCCTTGTTTTCTTAATTTGCTTATAATATTGTCTTTTAAGTCTAAACCCTGAACCCATTTTTATCTTGGTATAATGTGTGAGATGTTGGTTTAATCCTAGTTTCTGCCATACAGCAGTTTTTATCAGAGTGAGTTTGATTCTGGGGTTTTTTTTAGATTTTTTGCAAGGCAAATGGGGTTAAGTGGCTTGCCCAAGGCCGCACAGCATATTAAGTGTCTGAGGTCGGATTTGAACTCAGGTACTCCTGACTCCAAGGTGGGTGCTTTATCCATTGTGCCATTGTGCCATTGTGGCTAACCCCTTGATTCTGTTTTTAATAAGCTTTGTTCCCATAGGCAAATTATTTGAGTCTAAATTACTTCATCAGTAAATTCAGGGAAATGGTGTCTAGTAGATGAACTAAAGAATCATTCTGGTTCTATATTTCAGAATTTTGTATAAGTGGAATTTTTATCAGTAGGCAGGGCAGGGGGGGAGAGGGGGAGGAATTAGACCTGTGATTTCATGGGTAAAGACAATTTCTACTATGGAAATGTCCTCTACTGATGCAGATGTCTACAACTTATTGTACTAGAATTTCCTCAGTCAACTTTCTAGGGGGTTAATTAACTAGTCCTATGTCACATAGCTCGTATGCGTGGACTTGAACCCAAGTTTTCTTGACTCTAAAGCAGAGCATTGCACAATATCATGCTGCCACTGGGAAGTTACTTAAATAAAATGTTTCTGGCATCAGCAACATACATACTAATGATTTGAAAGCTCTACCTAGCAAGGTGGTAAATGATGCTTAATTATTTACAGTCTTAGTATTAGAAAGAACCTTGGAGGTCATCTAGTGCAACTTCCCACTCAGATACATCCTTCCTGACAGATGGTTATCTAGCCTCATTCAAGTAAGTAGAAAAAATTAAAAATAGTGAGAAGTCCCATGAGAATCTAATTAAGATAGTTAATTATGTAACCTAATAGAGGATAAACTTTAATGTAGAGAAGTGCAAGGTAATGTATATTTAAAGAAGTCATCTGAGCTACTTAAACACTTTGATGATTTCTGAATTAGCTATAAAAACCATGAGTCTCCAGTGGACAACTCAAGAAGTTTTTAAGGTAGTAGACTAAGCATCAGAGTAAACTCTCAGCTGTAGCACACCTGAAATCTTGGAAAAACAAATAGCACAGGTGTTCTTTGGTAGAGCTATTTCAATTTATTTGGTTATAACAGAAATTTCTGCAAAATATTTTTTTCCTGATTGGTTTTCATTATAAGATTAGTGACACCATCCCAGAAACACATTAGAATGATACATTTTTTTCCATGTGTCTATGGCTATGGTACAGAACTATGCTCCTTCTTCCAGGAGTGTTTTACCTTGCTTTCCCAAGTCCCAGATATCTTTTTCCTCCCATAAAAGCTACCATGAGAAAACCTGGAATTCTTAGGGGGAAAAAAAAATCCAGGAAATTATAGTGGAAATAAAATTTCTGTCTTCTGAGAAATCTTTTAACAACAGGAACTTATTCTTATTAACAAGGTTATGTTTATCTTCCCTGTGATCTGTATTCCTATTGTTGTTTGTTCTTTGTTCTAGAAGAAGACTATGCCATCAGGGAGGTGATGTCAAGATGTGCAAAGGAGTTGGATTTAAGTGAGGAGATACTGTACAAAGTCAACAATCTCACTCTCCTCCAGGGTCATCTGGATCCCCTGGCCAGAAATGGATCAGGAAGACTGGAGATGCCCTGGAGACAATGGAGACATTGACTTTTTTAAAGCTAGGTCTTTCCCAGGTCAAAGTTTGACTGAGGCAACACCCATTCCATCATTAAGGTTATATGTGAGAGAGATAAGGTAGAGATCAAGAAAGACCATTTCCAAAAAAAGTAGTTGGGAGGGTTAGATCCTTAGGGGTATTTGGGTAGAGTACTCTAAGAATTAGAAGAAAAGAAGGAAGGAAAGAGGGAATAGGGAAGGGAGGAAAGAGGGAGGAAAGGAAGGAAGGAAGGAAGGAAGGAAGGAAGGAAGGAAGGAAGGAAGGAAGGAAGGAAGGAAGGAAGGAAGGAAGGAAGGAAGGAAGGAAGGGAGGGAGGGAGGAAGGAAGACAAGGAAGGAAGGAGCAAAGGGGGGAAGGAAGAAAGGAAGGAAGGGAGGGAGGAAGGGAGGGAGGAAGGAGGGAGGAAGAAGGCCCCTCTTGTCTGGAATGCTTTTCCTACTCATCCTGGCTTCCCTGACTTCCTTCAAGATCCAGCTAAAATGTTGCCTTTTACAAAAGGCCTTTCCCAAACCACCTTAATTTAGTCCCTTTCTTCTTTTATTTTTCTCCAAAATTTATTCTCTATATAACTTATTTGTACATAGTTTTTGCTTGTTGTCTCTCTTATTAGATTATGAGCTAGTTGAGAGCAAGGGACTTTTATCTTTTGAAATAATCCCAGTGTTTAGTACAACATCTAACATATAGTACTTGAAGAGGACCAATGACATCAGGAAGTTAATATCTTGACTTGCAAATGAGTTGGATTTAAGTAAAGCCGGTCAGTGCAAATTCACCAGCCTCATTCTTTCCTCCAGAGATGTCTAAGTCTAGTGGTAAGACATAGCTCAGGAGGACTAGTGATGACACCAGATGCAGTGGGAAACCTCGGCCTTTTTAAGCTAAAGTCACTCCCAGGTCTCACTTTGCCTGAGGCAACAGTAATTTAAGGCTAGGTAAGAATTAAGGCAAATGATGGCTGAGTTTGCCTACTCAAAATAATCAGTCTAGGAGGGGAAGACCCTATGACTGGAAATAAATGTTTATTTACTGTCAGACTGGAGAAACAGAATAACTAATGACTTCATGAGTATTTGAATAGGGGAAAATCCCACCTTTAGATTTTCTTCTCCTATTCCACTTTACTTGGACAGTTAGGTGATATAGTGGATAAAGCATTGGGTCTAGAGTCAGGTAGAATCATGTTGGAGAGTTGAAATCCAACCTCAGACAGTGACTAGCTATGTGACTCTTGAAAAGTCACTTGCTCTTATTTGTCTCAGCTTCCTCATCTGTAAAATTATTTAGAGAAGGAAAGTCACAGCCTCTCCAGTATCTCTACCCAGAAAATTCCAAATGAGGCCCACAAAGAATCAAATACAACTGAACAACAGCAATTCTAATTGAATCACAAGAGAATTATTTTGAGTTATTTTTTGAGACTGATTGGAAGGTAAATGTTCTCTCATCCCATTTTTCAAAGGCCAAGAATAATCAATGTGGAGCTTAAAGCCATCTCTTTTTTTTTTTATTGAAATCATTTCAGTTGTCTACAACTCTTTGTGACTTCTTTTTGGGTAGGGGGATAGATTCTTGGGAAAGGTAGTGGAGTAGTTTAACATTTCCTTTTCCTGCTCACTTACAGATGAAGAAACTGAGGCAAGCAGAGTTAAGTGACTTTCACATAGCTGGTAAGTGACTGAGACTGGGCCTGAATGTAGGTTTTCCTGACTCCAAGTCCAGGTTTCATCATTACACCACCTAGGTACTTTTTAGTCATCTCCAGGAAAGCCTAAACCTGAGTTCAAAACTGCCTCCTTGTGTTTGTTCTTTCCTGAACATAGGCAAACAAATTTCTATCCTGATTTGGTTGAATGTGTCCAGACTTGAAGATGGCCTAATATGTTTGAGAAGTCAGAAGATCCTGGTCCCTTTTAGGTGAAAGAGGCTGGAGGAAGCTTTTGATTCAAAAAGGGTAATCACTGACAAAAGGACTGGCCAAAGCCTACCATTTTTACCAATGAAATGACCTGGAAATGTTTTAGATAATGCATAATCAAAGTCAAATGTGAAATACCTAATTAGCAATCCCACAAACTACTTTATGGTATGATGAAATTTAAATACCAGCCTTCCTCCCCCAAGTAGATTGTAATAGTAGTAATAAGTCAAATTGGTTCAAATTTAATTTTTTTTATAAAATAAACATTTTTTAGTGTTTTCATTTAGCATTTTTTCTATCTGTGGAAATAAATAGATCCATATTTGGTTAGTTTTGTACATTGAGTACCCTTTTAACTCTCCTTTTTAGGATAATGCTTTATATTAACCCCTTGTTTCCTCTTCTTTATTTCCCTCTTCTCCCTACCTTTTCTTCTAAGGAGCCTTGAACTCATGACACTTCTTTTTCTTCTGTTCCTATTGTAGTTATTCTTTCTTCCTCATAAGAGTCAAACTAAGCCAGGTTCCAACTTTGTGATCTTAGAAATATCAAAAAAAAGCACCCAGGGAACTAATAGATAGTATATATCACTATATCTGGTTGCTGGTAGCTTCATGAAATGAATACAAAAAGAAACCAGTTCTAAGAAGCACCCAATTAGGCCAAACCCAGCAGTGAATTAGTCAGGTAACTAAGACACCAGGTCCTGAAAGCAATGGAATGAATCATTCATTTGGTTATTCTATATCCCAAAGTGAAAAAGACCTATAAAATTTGAGCCCACTCTCCTCAGGAACCAAAATGATGGATGAGAATAAATGACTAGTTGAAGATGTTTTTGTACTTTAAGACTTGCCATTTCTTCTCAGTAAAGATCTAATTGGTATAAAATGGCCCTCAATGATAAGAAAGAGAAATCAATTGGTCAAAACAATAGAGGAACCAGTGATCAATCAAAATTGACAGTGGAGGAGATAGGAACTGGTTACAAAGATTTGAGAGAGATAATATAGCTGAGTGTATGATATTGGGAAGAATACATTAGATAGGGAACACACTTATGAGTTATCTCATTAGAAAGACATCTCTAACCCCTCATAGTCAATCTTCTAGAACCCAAAGGGAAGATTTAGTTTGCCTACTTCTTGGGACTTAACTTGCCATGTAAACATTGACTTAGAAAATGATCCCTGAACATATATATATATATATATATATATATATATATATATATATGTATATATACATATATATATATACACACATAAACATATATATGTATTGCATTGTGTCATCATTGCAAATAAAAAACCACCATACATTTATCCATTGTGTTCTAGGTAACCAAAATTGGTTTATATTGGTTATATCATATTTAGGTTATGAATATTTTGTGAAAATACATGAATCACTGGTTTTTAATATAACTAGAATTCAAATAGCCTTAATATGAAGGTTTTTTTGTTTCTGGGAATAACTTGAATGATATATCAGTTTTAGATATGTACTTATCAGATAGCACAGGAGTTAACTATGAGAAAGTCTCTTGACATGCAGAAAAAAATTAGGCAGAAAGGTGAGAGTAGTAGGAGGTTTCAAAGGACATTAAAGTAATTTGGCATAAAAAAACAAAAAAGAAGAAAAAATTAGACTTGTTGAGAGAAAAAATTGGATGTTAGACATGTAGCAGCACATTCTTTTAAATTTCCATTTGGACTTGCCCCTTTTTATCAGGTAAGGGTCCAAACTCCAAAATTATTTTGGGGGGTAGCTTTCCAGAAACAAATATGAGAACCTTGTTATAATATTATTTTTTTTATTAATTTTTTTTAATTGGTGTTGTCAGTCTGACAGCTTAGTCAAGCACACCTGGTCCTTTTCAATCTTGCTCCCAAGTTGATTTGTAAGACAACTAGGGACATGATGGAGTTAATGGAACTGTAAGACTTTGCCCTGCTTCCCACTGTCAATCAAACCATCACTCTTCCCAGGGACAGAAAGATATGAACAAGTGGATCAGGGAATTATTTTTTGTTCAATCATATGGTATTGATCATTCTCTGGAGAAAAAGCATCAGACTCAATGGAAACAAGAACCTCTATTTTATACATAAGGATCCCTGTAGGCTGCATATTGAGTTAGAAAATCACATATTAATATTATTAGTTTTAGTGTATGTTTATTTATTATGCTAAATATTTCTCAATTGCATTTTAATCTCGTTCCTTGAACTTAGGAGGGGTCTTCAGAGTGGTCTCTAGGCCATTTGCTTGATACCTCTGCTCTAATACATAAATAGAAGGAACAAATCTATAATATAATGTTTTGTCCTGAATTTTCAAAGAAGATCAAGACATCAGGGAGGTGATGCTATATGACACACATGTGAACTGGGCTTGAGTGAGGGGGTGCTGTGTTAAGTCATCAGTCTCACTTTCTCCTCCAGAGCCATCTGGGTGCAGTGGCCAGATGTGGATCAGGAAGACGGAAGAAAGCACTAGATGCAAGGAAATCAGGTCATATTGCTTGTATATCTGAGACCAGATTTGAACTCACACACTGCTGACTTCAGGAACAGCATTCTACCCACTATGTCATTTAGCTGCCCATGAATAAATCTAAAAGTAAGAATATTAGATACTTTCTTTATAGACCATAACACAATAATACAAGCAATCAATAAGAAAAAAAATGATTTAAAAAGGTAGACTTAAATGAAGTCTACAAAATTAATTGCAGATAGTGCATAGGTCAAAGACCAAATTATGGAAATAGTAAAAGAACTATATTAAAGATAATGACAATAATAATACTACATCAGAATTTATGGGACACAACTAAAGCAGTCCTCAGAGGCAAATTTATATTCCTAAATGGTCATAATAACAAAATAAAAAAAGAAAAGATTAATGAGATGAGCAAACAGTTTTAAAATCTTAGAAAATCAACCAATTAATTATCAGGCAGGTTTGTTGGCAGTCACACACATATACATATTAAAGACAGGAATGTCACTAGACAAGAGGAAGAGAGTGACCTTGCTCCCTGAGTTTCTTTTTGTTCCTCTGCATTTTTTCTTTTCTTAGTAATTTGCGTTGGAGATCAAAAGAGTTTTGGAATTGTGAACTAGAGGAAATCAGAATGCTGCTAGTCTTTGGCAGTTTGTTGGAAGAGGAGCCTCATAAAGGATGCTGACTTGCTAAACTTTTACCTTCAGAAGTTAAATAGAAAGTTACATGAAGTTTCAGACTCTAAGTCAGACAAATATTTCTGAAAACTATTCTGCCTTTGGTGACCATATTGATGACATAAATGAACAACATACAAGCAAAATATATATATAAGCCTGAGGGCACCAGTTATCTGGGGTGGTTCTGTGCTTCAAAAAGCTTAGGGCCTAGAGCAAGGAATCTCCTTCTGGAGAGGAAAAACTCATTTTAGCTAGTCAAGACTGAGAGATGGATAAATTACTTATGAAAAAAACCATAGAGAAGTTCTTTCAGCTTTATGCCTGGATCTATGAAGTTTTTCTTTTTTCTAAAAGAAGTAACTGTCACACAAAGCTGTGAGATTTAAGTTCAAAGAATTAATGACTACGACACAAAAGATGACATCTCAGATGATGTTTCCAATGAAAGCAAGAAGTAGGAAACAAGGGGCGGCTAGGTGGAATAATGAATAAAGCACCAGCCCTGGAGTCAGGAGTACCTGGGTTTAAATCCAGTCTCAGACACTTAATAATTACCTAGCTGTGTGGCCTTGGGCAAGCCACTTAACCCTGTTTGCCTTGCAAAAGCCTTAAAAAAAAAGAAAGAAAAGAAGTAGGAAGCAGAGAGAAATTGCCCAACCATAGTCCAAGTGCAACCTTACCTGGCAGTAACCATGCAAATTGGGAAACAACCCTTAGCAGAAGCCATGTGAGCCAGCAAAAAGAATGCCCACAACAGCCTGGACTGGGGAAAGGATCAGTGGGAATAGTATATTAATCACTAGAAGATTTTGTTGCCAACGGAGTGTTCAAAATTTGAGATACCATTCCATGCACATAGATTGACGATACCTCTCCACATATAAACCCAAATCATTTGTTTTTCCCCTCACATGTGCATTTTAACCTCATATATTACTTGCAGATGTATCCCTCTACACATTTCCTATGTGTATCTGGTCTTCCCCTAATATTGTTTATGTTTTATAAAAGATTATTACCAAATTTAAAGGGAGAATGTTTTATTGCTACTTTTCTGAACTATTTCATTTTATGCATCACTTTAAACAAATTGTATTCTTTTAACAAGCAGAAAGTTTGATAGGAGTTTAGGAGGTATTGATTTTGAGCCAATATTGATCCACCTTGAACTTCGAATGGTATAATCTAAAGAACTCACCATGTGACTGAGGTAATACCTTTATAGGCTATATAATTCAATTCAAAAAGGGTTTATTGTATGGCTACTATCTTCCAGGACCTGTGATATGTACCAGACAGTATACAAGACAAACAGTGAAAAGTTCTGAAGTCACAATACTTGACTTCATATACAGCATCTGATGCTTACTATTCTTAGTACTCTTGGAGTCACTTTAACTTCCCTGAGTCTCAGTTTCCACCAGTGTACAAGATAGGCTGTATGGACATTGAGGTCCTTCTAGGTCTAAAACTATGATCCTTTTATTTTATAAAATAGTCTTTGCCTTCAATGAGCTGATATACTGTGAGGAATCCTTATTTACACAAATTAATATATAGGAAAAATAAAGGAATAAGTATTTATTAATGAACAGAAGAAAACTGATATAAGAGATGGTACAAAGGTATAATTGAAAAGGCTTGGTCACTGATTAAATATACTGGGTGAAAGAGAGTTATATGGTTCTTGTTCATTATTGAAGAAGACCAAAATGATATCATAGGTTAGAAACAAGTTATAGTGTGTCTGACTGTGGCTGAGCAGACCAATGTGAACTTTAAACACTCTACTACAGGTCTGGCACAATAGTCATGTGAACACCTGGGTTAGGTACTCTAAACTTTCACATCTAACATTTCCTTTAAGTTTCTTCAATTCTGCCTTGCTTATAGAGTAAAAATCTTCTCTGACAAGAGCACACAATGCTGGGTCAATGTTTCCCATGCTGCACAAAGCTGAAGAGTAAGGGAAAGGGGAAATAAGCATTTATTTGTGTTAGTTATTATACTAAGTGCTTTACAAATAGCTCATTTTATCCTCACAACCACACTGTGAGATAGATTTCCCTATTTTACAATTAAGTAAATTAAGACTGGAAGAAATTAAATGATTTATGCAGTGTCTGAGGTGGGATTTGAACTGAGAACCAACAGAGTCAAGGCTCATCATTTTCTCCACTGTGACCGCTAACAATCTGTGCTGTGCAGGTAAATGTTTAGCAAACAGTACAGATGACACATACTTTTAAGTTTAATCTATATTTTCTCTATTACTTTTAAAGCCAAACAATGAACAAAACAATAAATCAAACCCTGATTTGTAGAGTTTGCATATTTTCTAGGTGCAAATGCTCACACTGAAAATTTAAAAATTGGCTCACCAGCTAGTATGAACTGACCGCAACACATCCCTGGAGGCAGCAGAGTTTAGTGGAAAGTATCACTTTATCTCTAAATCTTAAAAGATTTTTTAGCTCAGATGCATGCATGTATATATGTATGTATGTATATGTCTATTTGTATTTTTGTGTATATAGAAATAGAGATAAAGTTTGTATATATGTGTGCATGTCTAAATATATATACACACACACGCATAGGTTTTGAAATCAAAGGACTGAGTTCAAATGACTGTGATACTTACCTGTGAGACTATGGACAAATTATCTCCTTGATTCAGATTTGCTTAGCTATAAAATGAGGGGATTAGACTAGAGAACTTCTAAGATCTTTTCTAGTTTTAGATATATAATCCCATGAATAAATTGAGTATAATAAGAAACTAGGCAACTGAAAGGGTTGAGACAACTTTAATAGAAATAGGCATGTTGACAAGAAGGAGTGGTTTAGAAGACAAAACCTTGATTTCCACTTTTGGTCATTTTTAGTTTGAATTGCCAATGGGATCTGGTTGGAGTGGTCCAGCAGGTAACTGACATTAGGGAATTAGGTTTTAAGAGGTTAGAGCTAGATATCTAGCTAGAAGCTATCTTGCTAAGAGTGTTAAAGTATCTCTCCCCTTTCCAGTCCATTCTCCATTCAGCTGTCAAATTAATCTTCTTAAAGTGCAGGCCTAAACATGTCACTTTCCTATTCAATAAACTCCAGTGGCTCCTTGTTACCTCCAAAATCAATTGTAAAATTCTCTGAAACACAAAGCATTTCTTAATCTTCACTGGTGCCCCCCCCCCCCATTTTTCTAATTTTCTTATACCTTTCACTCCCTTTACTTCCTTCCTCAAATATCCTGAAATCTAGTGACATGGACTTCCCTGTTGTTCCTCCAACAAAATACTCTGACTCTTCACCATTTGCTGGTTGTTCCCCATGCCAATAATCCTCATTTCTTATCTCTGAGTCTTACTTTTCTTCTAGTGTCAATAAGATCCTTTCTTTTAAAGAAAGCCTTTCTCAATTTCCCTTCAACCTCCTCCTTGATCATAGCCTCATCCTGAGAGAAGAGTAGTATAGTTTAATGAAACTATGAGCTCTGTCACACAAGGTTGCCAAGAAAGAACAGATCCTAGTGGAGAGTTCGAACTAAAGGTGATCCACTGGAGAAGGAAAAGGTAAAGCGCTCCAGAGTCTTTGCCAAGAAAATATCATGGATAGCATCAAAATGATAAAAGTGATGACACTGAAAGATCAGCCCTACAGATATGAAGGTGTCCAATATACTTCTGGGGAAGAGGAAAAGACAACTTCAAGTAGTTCCAGTACTAATGAAATGACTTGGACAAAGTCAAAAGAAAGCTTAACTGAAGATGCATCTGGTGCAAAAGAAAGTCCAATGCTGTAAAGAGCAATATTGCAGAGAAACCTGGAATCTATTAACCAAGATAAGCTGGATGTGGTCAAAAAAGAGATTGAAAGATAAACGTCTATTTTTTGGATCAGTGAACATAAATGGGTGGGAAATGGTTTAAATTTAATTCAAGTGATCATTACATACACTACAGTAATGAAAGAAATTAATATTATACTATTATATTAATAACTAAATATTAATTTTTGATCCATCCTTTTCCTCCCATATCTGTTAATACCCAGTTCCTGAAAAGATGAGTCTTTGAAGGGTATGATTGAGTGGTGAGGCATGTTTGTTAACTAGGTTGGGTTGAACCCCACCCAATGGGGAAAACTAATTTCTGCTTAGAATCCAGGCTGAAGTCTTTGAGTGGAAGAGGAGTCCCCCATCTGTGATCTCCTCAATTAGAGTTTAGGGCAACCTAAAGGAGAAAATTAGTCAGAGAAGTTCAGATGGAAATGTCTTCCCCTGCCCAGAAGTACTGAAGCTATTGAATCTTATGATCAAGCTAAATTCTAAGCAATGGGAGATGAAGACTATTAGCCTACCTCACCATTAAATGTCCACCTATTGGTGGGTAGAGTTTCAGTTATTAGGGAAATTCCCTATCTTAAGGTATACACCAGATTTAAGGTGATTCAGAACCTCCCTTTGCATCTTTGGTTACTGACAGAAAGAATTGAGCATCAATTTATTGGTTTAGTTAGCCTAATTAATAAAATTATTATTTATTATCCAGAAACTTTGCATTTTGGAAGTTTTAATTTTTGATTGTGTGCAAGAACCCCTTAGAATAAATGGAGTAGTCCACACAGTCAATAAAAGGTGAGAAAAGCAGTATAGGGTTATAATATCAAAAATAACAGAATGATATCTGTTCAAAATCTAAGCAAAACCATTCAGTATCAGAGTCATACAAATCTATGTTCCAATCTTTTATGCTAAAGATGTAAAAATTATCAGTTCTGTGAAGATACATCATATAGAAATAAAAGCTCAAAAAAGATCACATTTGGGGGCAGCTAGGTGGCTCAGTGGATAGAGCACTGACCCTGGAGTCAGGAGAACCTGAGGTCAAGTCCAACTTCAGACATTTAATCTGTGTGGCCTTGGGCAAGCCACTTAACTCCATTGCCTTAATAAATTTTAAAAAAGATCACATTCATCATAGGGGATTAGAATGCTAAAGTAGGAATTTAAAAGATAACTGACATAACAAGCAAGTTTTCCCTTAGAGTACAAAATAAAATGGGGCAGAAAGAGGTTTTGAAGATAATTCATTGGTCATAGAAAAGAGTCTTTTTCTACTACCCAGAAGGTTGACTATATGTAGGTACACAACTGGATGGTCTATATAAAAATCAGATTCATTATACATTTTAGACAAAGGTGGAAAAATTCTATACAGTCGGTTAAAACCAGACCTAGGACTGACTATGAGCCCATACCATGAACTTTTAATTGCAAAATGTCTACTGAAATTGAAAAAAAGTAGGTATGATCTAATAACACTACTCATAAGGATGAAATGGAGTGGAGAATAGATTTAAGAGATTAGATTTGGTAGATAGAGTTACTTAAAAACTATAGAAAGAGGTTATAATATTATATAAGAAGCAACAACAAAAACATTCCAAAGAAAAAGAAAAGCAAGAAATCAAAAGGGCTCTCTCATGAGGCTTTACAAATAGATGAGGAAAGAAAGAAAACAAAAGAGAAAGGAGAAAATGAAAGATATAATTAAATGAATGCAGAATTCTGGAAAATAACGAGGAGAATTAGAATTTTTTTTTCTTTTAATAAACAATGCAGGAGTGGTTAGGTGTCATAGTGGATAGAGTACCGGCCCTGGAGTCAGGAATACCTGAGTTCAAATCCGGCCTCAGACACTTAATAATTACCTAGCTGTGTGGCTTTGGGCAAGCCACTTAATGCCATTTGCCTTGCAAAAACTTAAAAAAAAATAAGAAATGCAAATAAATAAAAGGAAACAATAGAATGGGAAGTATGAGATCTCAGAAAAATCTGAATTATCAAGAAAATTTTTCATGTAAAAATGGACATAATAAAAGACAAAAATGAGAAGGATTTAAAGGAAGTAGAAGAGAATAAGAAGAAATGGCAAAAATACATAAAAGAACTTTTATAAGAAAGCTATAAACATCAGAAATAATAGTGATGGTGTGGTTATTGATCTAGAATCAGTTATCCTGGTGAATGAAGTTGTAAGTGGGTCTTGGAATACCAGATCACCTTACTTGTTTCCTGAAGAAGCTGTACGAGGGTCAAGAAGTGAACACAGAACAATTGATTTAAGACTGAAAAAGGAGGATGACAAGGTTGTATATTGTCCCTTGACTTATTTAATTTATATACGTAGTACTTATGCAAAAAATCACATTGAGTGAATCAGAAGTCAGAATTAAGATTTCTGGGGGAAAATAGCTACAATTTTAGATATGCAGACAATACAGAAAGGGAAGAAAAATTAAGAAGCCTATTGATGATGGTGAAAGAGGAGGGTGTAAAAGTTGATC